>NW_027223812.1:0-240035 GCF_028538775.1 Myotis yumanensis
GCCCCACAGGAAGAAGTGTTCCTACAGCAGAAGGGACAATTCTCCACAGGAAGATAGGTTCCTATACAGAAAGAGACATTTCCCCCACAAATAGAAATGTACCACCAAGGGAGTTCTGTTTTTGTTCTACAAGTTGTGATTCCATCACAGGATGATAGGTCCGCTTACTGGAAAGTGCATTTTCCGCAGTCGAAGACAGGTTTCCCTTACAGGAAGTGCTTTTCCCCAACAGGAAGAGGCGTTCTCCCACAGGAAGTGTCAATTCCGCCACAGGAAAGTGAGCTTCCCTCACAGGAATTTAGGTGAAGACACAGGAAAGAGCATTTCCCCCACAGGAAGGTGAGTTACCATCACAGGAAGGTAGGTCCACACACAGTAACATGCATTTTGTAAAATGGTGGAAGGGTTCCTACACCTGAAGGGAAAATTGCTTCACAGGAATATGGGTTCCAACACAGGAAGAGACATTTGCCCCACAGAGAGAGGTTACCCCCACATGTACTTCTATTTCCTTTCAACAATTGTCGATTCGATCACAGGATATTGGTCCGCCTAAGGGAACTGCATTTCCCCCAGTGGTAGACGGGGTGCCTCACAATAAGTGTTTTTTCCCCAATAGGAACAACGTTCTCCCACAGGAAGTTTCAATTCACTACAGGAAGGTGATCTTCCCTTTTAGGGGCAGAAAGGGCATTTCTGACACAGAAAGGGGCATTTCCAGTACAGGAAGGTGAGATGCCCTTACAGGAAGATAGGTCCACACACAGTAAAATGCATGTGCCCCAAGGAAGAAGTGTTCCTACAGAGGAAGGGACAATTCTCCACAGGTTGATAGGTTCCTACACAGAAAGAGACATTTCCCCCCGCAAAGAGAAAAATACCCCCACTGGTAGTACTCTTTTTTTCAACAAGTTGTGATTCCATCACAGGATGATAGGTCCACCTACAGGAAAGTGCATTTTCCCCAGTGGAAGACTGGTTTCCTCAAAGGAAGTGCTTTTCCCTAACAGGAAGAGGCGTTCTCCCCACAGGAAGTTGCAATTCCCCCACTGGAAAGTGAGCTTCCCTCACAGGAAGTTCAGTCAACACATAGGAAAGTGCATTCCCCCCCCCGCCCCCCAGGAAGGTGAGATGCCATCACAGATATAGTTCCACACACAGTTACATGCATTTTGCACAAAGAAAGTAGGGTTCCTACACCTGAAGGGGCAATTCGGTCACAGGAATATGGGTTCCAACACAGGTAGAGACACTTCTCCCACAGAGAGGTTTGTACCCCCACAGGTAGTTCTGTTTTCTTTCACCAAGTGTCAATTTGATCACAGGGTGATTGGTCCACCTACAGGAAAGTGCATTTCCTCCAGTGGCAGACGGGTTGCCTCACAGGAAGTGCTTTTCCCCCAACAAGAAGAGGTGTTCTCCCTCAGGAAGTATCAATTCCCCCACCGCAAGGTGACCTTCCCTCACAGGAAGTTAGGTCCACATAGAAAGGGCATTGCCCCCACAGGAACGTGAGTTGCCCTCACAGCAAGATAGGTCCACACACAGTAAAATGCATGTGCCCCACAGGAAGAAGTGTTCCTACAGCAAAAGGGGCAATTCTCCACAGGAAGATAGGTTCCTACACAGAAAGAGACATTACCCAAAAGAGAGAATTGTACCCCCACAGGTAGTTCTGTTTTTCTTCAATAAGTTGCGATTCCATCCCAGGATGATAGGTCCGCCTAAAGGAAAGTGCATTTCCGCACTTTTAAGACGGGTTTCCTAACAGGAATTGAATTTTCCCCACAGCAAAAAGCGTTCTCTCACAGGAAGTTTCAATTCCCAAACAGGAAGGTGAGCTTCCCTCACAGGAAGTATGGTCCACAAAAAGGAAAGGGCATTTCCCCCACAGGAAGGTGAGATGCCCTCACAGGAAGATAGATCCACACACAGTAAAATGCATGTGCCCCACAGGAAGAAGTGTTCCTACAGCAGAAGGGACAATTCTCCACAGGAAGATAGGTTCCTATACAGAAAGAGACATTTCCCCCACAAATAGAAATGTACCACCAAGGGAGTTCTGTTTTTGTTCTACAAGTTGTGATTCCATCACAGGATGATAGGTCCGCTTACTGGAAATTGCATTTTCCGCAGTCGAAGACAGGTTTCCTTACAGGAAGTGCTTTTCCCCAACAGGAAGAGGCGTTCTCCCACAGGAAGTGTCAATTCCGCCACAGGAAAGTGAGCTTCCCTCACAGGAATTTAGGTGAAGACACAGGAAAGAGCATTTCCCCCCACAGGAAGGTGAGTTACCATCACAGGAAGATAGGGTCCACACACAGTAACATGCATTTTGTAAAATGGTGGAAGGGTTCCTACACCTGAAGGGAAAATTGCTTCACAGGAATATGGGTTCCAACACAGGAAGAGACATTTGCCCCACAGAGAGAGGTTACCCCCACATGTACTTCTATTTCCTTTCAACAATTGTCGATTCGATCACAGGATATTGGTCCGCCTAAGGGGAACTGCATTTCCCTAGTGGTAGACGGGGTGCCTCACAATAAGTGTTTTGCCCCAATAGGAACAACGTACTCCCACAGGAAGTTTCAATTCACTACAGGAAGGTGATCTTCCCTTTTAGGGGCAGAAAGGGCATTTCTGACACAGAAAGGGCATTTCCAGTACAGGAAGGTGAGATGCCCTTACAGGAAGATAGGTCCACACACAGTAAAATGCATGTGCCCCAAGGAAGAAGTGTTCCTACAGAGGAAGGGACAATTCTCCACAGGTTGATAGGTTCCTACACAGAAAGAGACATTTCCCCCGCAAAGAGAAAAATACCCCACTGGTAGTACTCTTTTTTTCAACAAGTTGTGATTCCATCACAGGATGATAGGTCCACCTACAGGAAAGTGCATTTTCCCCAGTGGAAGACTGGTTTCCTCAAAGGAAGTGCTTTTCCCTAACAGGAAGAGGCGTTCTCCCCACAGGAAGTTGCAATTCCCCCACTGGAAAGTGAGCTTCCCTCACAGGAAGTTCAGTCAACACATAGGAAAGTGCATTCCCCCCCCGCCCCCCAGGAAGGTGAGATGCCATCACAGATATAGTTCCACACACAGTTACATGCATTTTGCACAAAGAAAGTAGGGTTCCTACACCTGAAGGGGCAATTCCGTCACAGGAATATGGGTTCCAACACAGGTAGAGACACTTCTCCCACAGAGAGGTTTGTACCCCCACAGGTAGTTCTGTTTTCTTTCACCAAGTGTCAATTTGATCACAGGGTGATTGGTCCCGCCTACAGGAAAGTGCATTTCCTCCAGTGGCATACGGGTTGCCTCACAGGAAGTGCTTTTCCCCAACAAGAAGAGGTGTTCTCCCTCAGGAAGTATCAATTCCCCCACCGCAAGGTGACCTTCCCTCACAGGAAGTTAGGTCCACATAGAAAGGGCATTTCCCCCACAGGAACGTGAGTTGCCCTCACAGCAAGATAGGTCCACACACAGTAAAATGCATGTGCCCCACAGGAAGAAGTGTTCCTACAGCAAAAGGGGCAATTCTCCACAGGAAGATAGGTGCCTACACAGAAAGAGACATTACCCAAAAGAGAGAATAGTACCCCCACAGGTAGTTCTGTTTTTCTTCAATAAGTTGCGATTCCATCACAGGATGATAGGTCCGCCTAAAGGAAAGTGCATTTCGGCACTTTTAAGACGGGTTTCCTAACAGGAATTGAATTTTCCCCACAGCAAAAGGCGTTCTCTCACAGGAAGTTTCAAAATCCAAACAGGAAGGTGAGCTTCCCTCACAGGAAGTATGGTCCACAAAAAGGAAAGGGCATTTCCCCCACAGGAAGGTGAGATGCCCTCACAGGAAGATAGGTCCACACACAGTAAAATGCATGTGCCCCACAGGAAGAAGTGTTCCTACAGCAGAAGGGACAATTCCCCACAGGAAGATAGGTTCCTATACAGAAAGAGACATTTCCCCCACAAATAGAAATGTACCACCAAGGGAGTTCTGTTTTTGTTCTACAAGTTGTGATTCCATCACAGGATGATAGGTCCGCTTACTGGAAAGTGCATTTTCCGCAGTCGAAGACAGGTTTCCTTACAGGAAGTGCTTTTCCCCAACAGGAAGAGGCGTTCTCCCACAGGAAGTGTCAATTCCGCCACAGGAAAGTGAGCTTCCCTCACAGGAATTTAGGTGAAGACACAGGAAAGAGCATTTCCCCCACAGGAAGGTGAGTTACCATCACAGGAAGATAGGTCCACACACAGTAACATGCATTTTGTAAAATGGTGGAAGGGTTCCTACACCTGAAGGGAAAATTGCTTCACAGGAATATGGGTTCCAACACAGGAAGAGACATTTGCCCCACAGAGAGAGGTTACCCCCACATGTACTTCTATTTCCTTTCAACAATTGTCGATTCGATCACAGGATATTGGTCCGCCTAAGGGGAACTGCATTTCCCCCAGTGGTAGACGGGGTGCCTCACAATAAGTGTTTTGCCCCAATAGGAACAACGTACTCCCACAGGAAGTTTCAATTCACTACAGGAAGGTGATCTTCCCTTTTAGGGGCAGAAAGGGCATTTCTGACACAGAAAGGGCATTTCCAGTACAGGAAGGTGAGATGCCCTTACAGGAAGATAGGTCCACACACAGTAAAATGCATGTGCCCCAAGGAAGAAGTGTTCCTACAGAGGAAGGGACAATTCTCCACAGGTTGATAGGTTCCTACACAGAAAGAGACATTTCCCCCGCAAAGAGAAAAATACCCCACTGGTAGTACTCTTTTTTTCAACAAGTTGTGATTCCATCACAGGATGATAGGTCCACCTACAGGAAAGTGCATTTTCCCCAGTGGAAGACTGGTTTCCTCAAAGGAAGTGCTTTTCCCTAACAGGAAGAGGCGTTCTCCCACAGGAAGTTGCAATTCCCCCACTGGAAAGTGAGCTTCCCTCAGAGGAAGTTCAGTCAACACATAGGAAAGTGCATTCCCCCCCCCCCGCCCCCCAGGAAGGTGAGATGCCATCACAGATATAGTTCCACACACAGTTACATGCATTTTGCACAAAGAAAGTAGGGTTCCTACACCTGAAGGGGCAATTCGGTCACAGGAATATGGGTTCCAACACAGGTAGAGACACTTCTCCCACAGAGAGGTTTGTACCCCCACAGGTAGTTCTGTTTTCTTTCACCAAGTGTCAATTTGATCACAGGGTGATTGGTCCACCTACAGGAAAGTGCATTTCCTCCAGTGGCAGACGGGTTGCCTCACAGGAAGTGCTTTTCCCCAACAAGAAGAGGTGTTCTCCCTCAGGAAGTATCAATTCCCCCACCGCAAGGTGACCTTCCCTCACAGGAAGTTAGGTCCACATAGAAAGGGCATTGCCCCCACAGGAACGTGAGTTGCCCTCACAGCAAGATAGGTCCACACACAGTAAAATGCATGTGCCCCACAGGAAGAAGTGTTCCTACAGCAAAAGGGGCAATTCTCCACAGGAAGATAGGTTCCTACACAGAAAGAGACATTACCCAAAAGAGAGAATTGTACCCCCACAGGTAGTTCTGTTTTTCTTCAATAAGTTGCGATTCCATCCCAGGATGATAGGTCCGCCTAAAGGAAAGTGCATTTCCGCACTTTTAAGACGGGTTTCCTAACAGGAATTGAATTTTCCCCACAGCAAAAAGCGTTCTCTCACAGGAAGTTTCAATTCCCAAACAGGAAGGTGAGCTTCCCTCACAGGAAGTATGGTCCACAAAAAGGAAAGGGCATTTCCCCCACAGGAAGGTGAGATGCCCTCACAGGAAGATAGATCCACACACAGTAAAATGCATGTGCCCCACAGGAAGAAGTGTTCCTACAGCAGAAGGGACAATTCTCCACAGGAAGATAGGTTCCTATACAGAAAGAGACATTTCCCCCACAAATAGAAATGTACCACCAAGGGAGTTCTGTTTTTGTTCTACAAGTTGTGATTCCATCACAGGATGATAGGTCCGCTTACTGGAAATTGCATTTTCCGCAGTCGAAGACAGGTTTCCTTACAGGAAGTGCTTTTCCCCAACAGGAAGAGGCGTTCTCCCCACAGGAAGTGTCAATTCCGCCACAGGAAAGTGAGCTTCCCTCACAGGAATTTAGGTGAAGACACAGGAAAGAGCATTTCCCCCACAGGAAGGTGAGTTACCATCACAGGAAGATAGGTCCACACACAGTAACATGCATTTTGTAAAATGGTGGATGGGTTCCTACACCTGAAGGGAAAATTGCTTCACAGGAATATGGGTTCCAACACAGGAAGAGACATTTGCCCCACAGAGAGAGGTTACCCCCACATGTACTTCTATTTCCTTTCAACAATTGTCGATTCGATCACAGGATATTGGTCCGCCTAAGGGGAACTGCATTTCCCCCAGTGGTAGACGGGGTGCCTCACAATAAGTGTTTTGCCCCAATAGGAACAACGTACTCCCACAGGAAGTTTCAATTCACTACAGGAAGGTGATCTTCCCTTTTAGGGGCAGAAAGGGCATTTCTGACACAGAAAGGGCATTTCCAGTACAGGAAGGTGAGATGCCCTTACAGGAAGATAGGTCCACACACAGTAAAATGCATGTGCCCCAAGGAAGAAGTGTTCCTACAGAGGAAGGGACAATTCTCCACAGGTTGATAGGTTCCTACACAGAAAGAGACATTTCCCCCGCAAAGAGAAAAATACCCCACTGGTAGTACTCTTTTTTTCAACAAGTTGTGATTCCATCACAGGATGATAGGTCCACCTACAGGAAAGTGCATTTTCCCCAGTGGAAGACTGGTTTCCTCAAAGGAAGTGCTTTTCCTTAACAGGAAGAGGCGTTCTCCCACAGGAAGTTGCAATTCCCCCACTGGAAAGTGAGCTTCCCTCACAGGAAGTTCAGTCAACACATAGGAAAGTGCATTCCCCCCCCCGCCCCCCAGGAAGGTGAGATGCCATCACAGATATAGTTCCACACACAGTTACATGCATTTTGCACAAAGAAAGTAGGGTTCCTACACCTGAAGGGGCAATTCCGTCACAGGAATATGGGTTCCAACACAGGTAGAGACACTTCTCCCACAGAGAGGTTTGTACCCCCACAGGTAGTTCTGTTTTCTTTCACCAAGTGTCGATTTGATCACAGGGTGATTGGTCCGCCTACAGGAAAGTGCATTTCCTCCAGTGGCAGACGGGTTGCCTCACAGGAAGTGCTTTTCCCCAACAAGAAGAGGTGTTCTCCCTCAGGAAGTATCAATTCCCCCACCGCAAGGTGACCTTCCCTCACAGGAAGTTAGGTCCACATAGAAAGGGCATTGCCCCCACAGGAACGTGAGTTGCCCTCACAGCAAGATAGGTCCACACACAGTAAAATGCATGTGCCCCACAGGAAGAAGTGTTCCTACAGCAAAAGGGGCAATTCTCCACAGGAAGATAGGTTCCTACACAGAAAGAGACATTACCCAAAAGAGAGAATTGTACCCCCACAGGTAGTTCTGTTTTTCTTCAATAAGTTGCGATTCCATCACAGGATGATAGGTCCGCCTAAAGGAAAGTGCATTTCGGCACTTTTAAGACGGGTTTCCTAACAGGAATTGAATTTTCCCCACAACAAAAAGCGTTCTCTCATAGGAAGTTTCAATTCCCAAACAGGAAGGTGAGCTTCCCTCACAGGAAGTATGGTCCACAAAAAGGAAAGGGCATTTCCCCCACAGGAAGGTGAGATGCCCTCACAGGAAGATAAGTCCACACACAGTAAAATGCATGTGCCCCACAGGAAGAAGTGTTCCTACAGCAGAAGGGACAATTCTCCACAGGAAGATAGGTTCCTATACAGAAAGAGACATTTCCCCCACAAATAGAAATGTACCACCAAGGGAGTTCTGTTTTTGTTCTACAAGTTGTGATTCCATCACAGGATGATAGGTCCGCTTACTGGAAAGTGCATTTTCCGCAGTCGAAGACAGGTTTCCTTACAGGAAGTGCTTTTCCCCAACAGGAAGAGGCGTTCTCCCACAGGAAGTGTCAATTCCGCCACAGGAAAGTGAGCTTCCCTCACAGGAATTTAGGTGAAGACACAGGAAAGAGCATTTCCCCCACAGGAAGGTGAGTTACCATCACAGGAAGGTAGGTCCACACACAGTAACATGCATTTTGTAAAATGGTGGAAGGGTTCCTACACCTGAAGGGAAAATTGCTTCACAGGAATATGGGTTCCAACACAGGAAGAGACATTTGCCCCACAGAGAGAGGTTACCCCCACATGTACTTCTATTTCCTTTCAACAATTGTCGATTCGATCACAGGATATTGGTCCGCCTAAGGGGAACTGCATTTCCCCCAGTGGTAGACGGGGTGCCTCACAATAAGTGTTTTTCCCCAATAGGAACAACGTTCTCCCACAGGAAGTTTCAATTCACTACAGGAAGGTGATCTTCCCTTTTAGGGGCAGAAAGGGCATTTCTGACACAGAAAGGGCATTTCCAGTACAGGAAGGTGAGATGCCCTTACAGGAAGATAGGTCCACACACAGTAAAATGCATGTGCCCCAAGGAAGAAGTGTTCCTACAGAGGAAGGGACAATTCTCCACAGGTTGATAGGTTCCTACACAGAAAGAGACATTTCCCCCGCAAAGAGAAAAATACCCCACTGGTAGTACTCTTTTTTTCAACAAGTTGTGATTCCATCACAGGATGATAGGTCCACCTACAGGAAAGTGCATTTTCCCCAGTGGAAGACTGGTTTCCTCAAAGGAAGTGCTTTTCCCTAACAGGAAGAGGCGTTCTCCCACAGGAAGTTGCAATTCCCCCACTGGAAAGTGAGCTTCCCTCACAGGAAGTTCAGTCAACACATAGGAAAGTGCATTCCCCCCCCCGCCCCCCAGGAAGGTGAGATGCCATCACAGATATAGTTCCACACACAGTTACATGCATTTTGCACAAAGAAAGTAGGGTTCCTACACCTGAAGGGGCAATTCGGTCACAGGAATATGGGTTCCAACACAGGTAGAGACACTTCTCCCACAGAGAGGTTTGTACCCCCACAGGTAGTTCTGTTTTCTTTCACCAAGTGTCAATTTGATCACAGGGTGATTGGTCCACCTACAGGAAAGTGCATTTCCTCCAGTGGCAGACGGGTTGCCTCACAGGAAGTGCTTTTCCCCAACAAGAAGAGGTGTTCTCCCTCAGGAAGTATCAATTCCCCCACCGCAAGGTGACCTTCCCTCACAGGAAGTTAGGTCCACATAGAAAGGGCATTGCCCCCACAGGAACGTGAGTTGCCCTCACAGCAAGATAGGTCCACACACAGTAAAATGCATGTGCCCCACAGGAAGAAGTGTTCCTACAGCAAAAGGGGCAATTCTCCACAGGAAGATAGGTTCCTACACAGAAAGAGACATTACCCAAAAGAGAGAATTGTACCCCCACAGGTAGTTCTGTTTTTCTTCAATAAGTTGCGATTCCATCCCAGGATGATAGGTCCGCCTAAAGGAAAGTGCATTTCCGCACTTTTAAGACGGGTTTCCTAACAGGAATTGAATTTTCCCCACAGCAAAAAGCGTTCTCTCACAGGAAGTTTCAATTCCCAAACAGGAAGGTGAGCTTCCCTCACAGGAAGTATGGTCCACAAAAAGGAAAGGGCATTTCCCCCACAGGAAGGTGAGATGCCCTCACAGGAAGATAGATCCACACACAGTAAAATGCATGTGCCCCACAGGAAGAAGTGTTCCTACAGCAGAAGGGACAATTCTCCACAGGAAGATAGGTTCCTATACAGAAAGAGACATTTCCCCCACAAATAGAAATGTACCACCAAGGGAGTTCTGTTTTTGTTCTACAAGTTGTGATTCCATCACAGGATGATAGGTCCGCTTACTGGAAAGTGCATTTTCCGCAGTCGAAGACAGGTTTCCTTACAGGAAGTGCTTTTCCCCAACAGGAAGAGGCGTTCTCCCACAGGAAGTGTCAATTCCGCCACAGGAAAGTGAGCTTCCCTCACAGGAATTTAGGTGAAGACACAGGAAAGAGCATTTCCCCCACAGGAAGGTGAGTTACCATCACAGGAAGATAGGTCCACACACAGTAACATGCATTTTGTAAAATGGTGGATGGGTTCCTACACCTGAAGGGAAAATTGCTTCACAGGAATATGGGTTCCAACACAGGAAGAGACATTTGCCCCACAGAGAGAGGTTACCCCCACATGTACTTCTATTTCCTTTCAACAATTGTCGATTCGATCACAGGATATTGGTCCGCCTAAGGGGAACTGCATTTCCCCCAGTGGTAGACGGGGTGCCTCACAATAAGTGTTTTGCCCCAATAGGAACAACGTACTCCCACAGGAAGTTTCAATTCACTACAGGAAGGTGATCTTCCCTTTTAGGGGCAGAAAGGGCATTTCTGACACAGAAAGGGCATTTCCAGTACAGGAAGGTGAGATGCCCTTACAGGAAGATAGGTCCACACACAGTAAAATGCATGTGCCCCAAGGAAGAAGTGTTCCTACAGAGGAAGGGACAATTCTCCACAGGTTGATAGGTTCCTACACAGAAAGAGACATTTCCCCCGCAAAGAGAAAAATACCCCACTGGTAGTACTCTTTTTTTCAACAAGTTGTGATTCCATCACAGGATGATAGGTCCACCTACAGGAAAGTGCATTTTCCCCAGTGGAAGACTGGTTTCCTCAAAGGAAGTGCTTTTCCTTAACAGGAAGAGGCGTTCTCCCACAGGAAGTTGCAATTCCCCCACTGGAAAGTGAGCTTCCCTCACAGGAAGTTCAGTCAACACATAGGAAAGTGCATTCCCCCCCCCGCCCCCCAGGAAGGTGAGATGCCATCACAGATATAGTTCCACACACAGTTACATGCATTTTGCACAAAGAAAGTAGGGTTCCTACACCTGAAGGGGCAATTCCGTCACAGGAATATGGGTTCCAACACAGGTAGAGACACTTCTCCCACAGAGAGGTTTGTACCCCCACAGGTAGTTCTGTTTTCTTTCACCAAGTGTCGATTTGATCACAGGGTGATTGGTCCGCCTACAGGAAAGTGCATTTCCTCCAGTGGCAGACGGGTTGCCTCACAGGAAGTGCTTTTCCCCAACAAGAAGAGGTGTTCTCCCTCAGGAAGTATCAATTCCCCCACCGCAAGGTGACCTTCCCTCACAGGAAGTTAGGTCCACATAGAAAGGGCATTGCCCCCACAGGAACGTGAGTTGCCCTCACAGCAAGATAGGTCCACACACAGTAAAATGCATGTGCCCCACAGGAAGAAGTGTTCCTACAGCAAAAGGGGCAATTCTCCACAGGAAGATAGGTTCCTACACAGAAAGAGACATTACCCAAAAGAGAGAATTGTACCCCCACAGGTAGTTCTGTTTTTCTTCAATAAGTTGCGATTCCATCACAGGATGATAGGTCCGCCTAAAGGAAAGTGCATTTCGGCACTTTTAAGACGGGTTTCCTAACAGGAATTGAATTTTCCCCACAGCAAAAAGCGTTCTCTCATAGGAAGTTTCAATTCCCAAACAGGAAGGTGAGCTTCCCTCACAGGAAGTATGGTCCACAAAAAGGAAAGGGCATTTCCCCCACAGGAAGGTGAGATGCCCTCACAGGAAGATAGGTCCACACACAGTAAAATGCATGTGCCCCACAGGAAGAAGTGTTCCTACAGCAGAAGGGACAATTCTCCACAGGAAGATAGGTTCCTATACAGAAAGAGACATTTCCCCCACAAATAGAAATGTACCACCAAGGGAGTTCTGTTTTTGTTCTACAAGTTGTGATTCCATCACAGGATGATAGGTCCGCTTACTGGAAAGTGCATTTTCCGCAGTCGAAGACAGGTTTCCTTACAGGAAGTGCTTTTCCCCAACAGGAAGAGGCGTTCTCCCACAGGAAGTGTCAATTCCGCCACAGGAAAGTGAGCTTCCCTCACAGGAATTTAGGTGAAGACACAGGAAAGAGCATTTCCCCCACAGGAAGGTGAGTTACCATCACAGGAAGGTAGGTCCACACACAGTAACATGCATTTTGTAAAATGGTGGAAGGGTTCCTACACCTGAAGGGAAAATTGCTTCACAGGAATATGGGTTCCAACACAGGAAGAGACATTTGCCCCACAGAGAGAGGTTACCCCCACATGTACTTCTATTTCCTTTCAACAATTGTCGATTCGATCACAGGATATTGGTCCGCCTAAGGGGAACTGCATTTCCCCCAGTGGTAGACGGGGTGCCTCACAATAAGTGTTTTTCCCCAATAGGAACAACGTTCTCCCACAGGAAGTTTCAATTCACTACAGGAAGGTGATCTTCCCTTTTAGGGGCAGAAAGGGCATTTCTGACACAGAAAGGGCATTTCCAGTACAGGAAGGTGAGATGCCCTTACAGGAAGATAGGTCCACACACAGTAAAATGCATGTGCCCCAAGGAAGAAGTGTTCCTACAGAGGAAGGGACAATTCTCCACAGGTTGATAGGTTCCTACACAGAAAGAGACATTTCCCCCGCAAAGAGAAAAATACCCCACTGGTAGTACTCTTTTTTTCAACAAGTTGTGATTCCATCACAGGATGATAGGTCCACCTACAGGAAAGTGCATTTTTCCCAGTGGAAGACTGGTTTCCTGAAAGGAAGTGCTTTTCCCTAACAGGAAGAGGCGTTCTCCCACAGGAAGTTGCAATTCCCCCACTGGAAAGTGAGCTTCCCTCACAGGAAGTTCAGTCAACACATAGGAAAGTGCATTCCCCCCCCTGCCCCCCAGGAAGGTGAGATGCCATCACAGATATAGTTCCACACACAGTTACATGCATTTTGCACAAAGAAAGTAGGGTTCCTACACCTGAAGGGGCAATTCCGTCACAGGAATATGGGTTCCAACACAGGTAGAGACACTTCTCCCACAGAGAGGTTTGTACCCCCACAGGTAGTTCTGTTTTCTTTCAACAAGTGTCGATTCGGTCATAGGGTGATTGGTCCGCCTACAAGAAAGTGCATTTCCTCCAGTGGCAGACGGGTTGCCTCACAGGAAGTGCTTTTCTCCAACAGGAAGAGGTGTTCTCCCACAGGAAGTATCAATTCCCCCACAGCAAGGTGACCTTCCCTTACAGGAAGATATGTCCATATAGTAAGCGCATTTCCCCCACAGGAAGATGAGTTGCCCTCACAGTAAGATAGTTCAACACACAGTTAAATGCATGTGCCCCACAGGAAGAAGTGTTCCTACAGCAAAAGGGGCAATTCTCCACAGGAATATAGGTTCCTACACAGAAAGAGACATTACCCAAAAGAGAGAATTGTACCCCCACAGGAAGTTCTGTTTTTCTTCAATAAGTTGCGATTCCATCACAGGATGATAGGTCCGCCTAAAGGAAAGTGCATTTCCGCAGTTTTAAGACGGGTTTCCTCACAGTAATTGAATTTTCCCCACAGCAAAAGGCGTTCTCTTACAGGAAGTTTCAATTCCCAAACAGGAAGGTGAGCTTCCCTCACAGGAAGTATGGTCCACAAAAAGGAAAGGGCATTTCCCCCACAGGATGGTGAGATGCCCTCACAGGAAGATAGGTCCACACACAGTAAAACGCATGTGCTCCACAAATGAAGTGTTCCTACAACCGAAGGGACAATTCTCCACAGGAAGATAGGTTCCTATACAGAAAGAGACATTTCCCCCACAAAGAGAAATGTACCACCCAGGGAGTTCAGTTTTTATTCCAGAAGCTGTGATTCCATCACAGGATGATAGGTCCGCTTACTGGAAAGTGCATTTTCCCCAGTGGAAGACGGGTTTCCTCACAGGAAGTTCGTTTCCCTAACAAAAGAGGCGTTCTCCCACAGGAAGTGTCAATTCCCCCACAGGAAAGTGAGCTTCCCTCACAGGATGTTCAGTCAACACATAGGAAAGTGCATTTCCCCCCCCAGCAAGGTGAGATGCCATCACAGATAGATAGTTCTACACACAGTAACATGCATTTTGCACAAAGAAAGTAGGGTTCCTACACCTGAAGGGGCAATTCCGTCACAGGAATATGGGTCCAAACACAGGGAGATATTTCTCCCACAGAGAGGAGGGTACCCCACAGGTAGTTCTGTTTTCTTTCAACAAGTGTCGATTCGGTCACAGGGTGATTGGTCCGCCTACAGGAAATTGCATTTCCCCCAGTTGCAGACGGGTTGCCTCACAGGAAGTGCTTTTCCCCAACAGGAAGAGGTGTTCTCCCACAGGAAGTATCAATTCCCCCACAGCAAGGTGACCTTCCCTCACAGGAAGATATGTCCATATAGTAAGCGCATTTCCCCCACAGGAAGGTGAGTTGCCCTCACAGTAAGATAGTTCTACACACAGTTAAATGCATGTGCCCCACAGGAAGAAGTGTTCCTACAGCAGAAGGGGCAATTCTCCACAGGAAGATAGGTTCCCACACAGAAAGAGACATTACCCAAAAGAGAGTAATGTACCCCCACAGGTAGTTCTGTTTTTCTTCAATAAGTTGCGATTCCATCCCAGGATGATAGGTCCGCCTAAAGGAAAGTGCATTTCCAGAGTTTTAAGACGGGTTTCCTCCCAGGAATTGAATTTTCCCCACAGCAAAAGGCGTTCTCTCACTGGAAGTTTCAATTCCCCCGCAGGAAGGTGAGCTTCCCTCACAGGAAGTATGGTCCACAAAAAGGAAAGGGCATTTCCCCCACAGGAAGGTGAGATGCCCTCACAGGAAGATAGGTCCACACACAGTAAAACGCATTTGCCCCACAGAAGCAGTGTTCCTACAACCGAAGGGACAATTCTCCACAGGAAGATAGGTTCCTATACAGAAAGAGACATTTCCCCCACAAATAGAAATGTACCACCAAGGGAGTTCTGTTTTTGTTCTACAAGTTGTGATTCCATCACAGGATGATAGGTCCGCTTACTGGAAAGTGCATTTTCCGCAGTCGAAGACAGGTTTCCTTACAGGAAGTGCTTTTCCCCAACAGGAAGAGGCGTTCTCCCACAGGAAGTGTCAATTCCGCCACAGGAAAGTGAGCTTCCCTCACAGGAATTTAGGTGAAGACACAGGAAAGAGCATTTCCCCCACAGGAAGGTGAGTTACCATCACAGGAAGATAGGTCCACACACAGTAACATGCATTTTGTAAAATGGTGGATGGGTTCCTACACCTGAAGGGAAAATTGCTTCACAGGAATATGGGTTCCAACACAGGAAGAGACATTTGCCCCACAGAGAGAGGTTACCCCCACATGTACTTCTATTTCCTTTCAACAATTGTCGATTCGATCACAGGATATTGGTCCGCCTAAGGGGAACTGCATTTCCCCCAGTGGTAGACGGGGTGCCTCACAATAAGTGTTTTGCCCCAATAGGAACAACGTACTCCCACAGGAAGTTTCAATTCACTACAGGAAGGTGATCTTCCCTTTTAGGGGCAGAAAGGGCATTTCTGACACAGAAAGGGCATTTCCAGTACAGGAAGGTGAGATGCCCTTACAGGAAGATAGGTCCACACACAGTAAAATGCATGTGCCCCAAGGAAGAAGTGTTCCTACAGAGGAAGGGACAATTCTCCACAGGTTGATAGGTTCCTACACAGAAAGAGACATTTCCCCCGCAAAGAGAAAAATACCCCACTGGTAGTACTCTTTTTTTCAACAAGTTGTGATTCCATCACAGGATGATAGGTCCACCTACAGGAAAGTGCATTTTCCCCAGTGGAAGACTGGTTTCCTCAAAGGAAGTGCTTTTCCTTAACAGGAAGAGGCGTTCTCCCACAGGAAGTTGCAATTCCCCCACTGGAAAGTGAGCTTCCCTCACAGGAAGTTCAGTCAACACATAGGAAAGTGCATTCCCCCCCCGCCCCCCAGGAAGGTGAGATGCCATCACAGATATAGTTCCACACACAGTTACATGCATTTTGCACAAAGAAAGTAGGGTTCCTACACCTGAAGGGGCAATTCCGTCACAGGAATATGGGTTCCAACACAGGTAGAGACACTTCTCCCACAGAGAGGTTTGTACCCCCACAGGTAGTTCTGTTTTCTTTCACCAAGTGTCGATTTGATCACAGGGTGATTGGTCCGCCTACAGGAAAGTGCATTTCCTCCAGTGGCAGACGGGTTGCCTCACAGGAAGTGCTTTTCCCCAACAAGAAGAGGTGTTCTCCCTCAGGAAGTATCAATTCCCCCACCGCAAGGTGACCTTCCCTCACAGGAAGTTAGGTCCACATAGAAAGGGCATTGCCCCCACAGGAACGTGAGTTGCCCTCACAGCAAGATAGGTCCACACACAGTAAAATGCATGTGCCCCACAGGAAGAAGTGTTCCTACAGCAAATGGGGCAATTCTCCACAGGAAGATAGGTTCCTACACAGAAAGAGACATTACCCAAAAGAGAGAATTGTACCCCCACAGGTAGTTCTGTTTTTCTTCAATAAGTTGCGATTCCATCACAGGATGATAGGTCCGCCTAAAGGAAAGTGCATTTCGGCACTTTTAAGACGGGTTTCCTAACAGGAATTGAATTTTCCCCACAGCAAAAAGCGTTCTCTCATAGGAAGTTTCAATTCCCAAACAGGAAGGTGAGCTTCCCTCACAGGAAGTATGGTCCACAAAAAGGAAAGGGCATTTCCCCCACAGGAAGGTGAGATGCCCTCACAGGAAGATAGGTCCACACACAGTAAAATGCATGTGCCCCACAGGAAGAAGTGTTCCTACAGCAGAAGGGACAATTCTCCACAGGAAGATAGGTTCCTATACAGAAAGAGACATTTCCCCCACAAATAGAAATGTACCACCAAGGGAGTTCTGTTTTTGTTCTACAAGTTGTGATTCCATCACAGGATGATAGGTCCGCTTACTGGAAAGTGCATTTTCCGCAGTCGAAGACAGGTTTCCTTACAGGAAGTGCTTTTCCCCAACAGGAAGAGGCGTTCTCCCACAGGAAGTGTCAATTCCGCCACAGGAAAGTGAGCTTCCCTCACAGGAATTTAGGTGAAGACACAGGAAAGAGCATTTCCCCCACAGGAAGGTGAGTTACCATCACAGGAAGGTAGGTCCACACACAGTAACATGCATTTTGTAAAATGGTGGAAGGGTTCCTACACCTGAAGGGAAAATTGCTTCACAGGAATATGGGTTCCAACACAGGAAGAGACATTTGCCCCACAGAGAGAGGTTACCCCCACATGTACTTCTATTTCCTTTCAACAATTGTCGATTCGATCACAGGATATTGGTCCGCCTAAGGGGAACTGCATTTCCCCCAGTGGTAGACGGGGTGCCTCACAATAAGTGTTTTTCCCCAATAGGAACAACGTTCTCCCACAGGAAGTTTCAATTCACTACAGGAAGGTGATCTTCCCTTTTAGGGGCAGAAAGGGCATTTCTGACACAGAAAGGGCATTTCCAGTACAGGAAGGTGAGATGCCCTTACAGGAAGATAGGTCCACACACAGTAAAATGCATGTGCCCCAAGGAAGAAGTGTTCCTACAGAGGAAGGGACAATTCTCCACAGGTTGATAGGTTCCTACACAGAAAGAGACATTTCCCCCGCAAAGAGAAAAATACCCCACTGGTAGTACTCTTTTTTTCAACAAGTTGTGATTCCATCACAGGATGATAGGTCCACCTACAGGAAAGTGCATTTTTCCCAGTGGAAGACTGGTTTCCTGAAAGGAAGTGCTTTTCCCTAACAGGAAGAGGCGTTCTCCCACAGGAAGTTGCAATTCCCCCACTGGAAAGTGAGCTTCCCTCACAGGAAGTTCAGTCAACACATAGGAAAGTGCATTCCCCCCCCTGCCCCCCAGGAAGGTGAGATGCCATCACAGATATAGTTCCACACACAGTTACATGCATTTTGCACAAAGAAAGTAGGGTTCCTACACCTGAAGGGGCAATTCCGTCACAGGAATATGGGTTCCAACACAGGTAGAGACACTTCTCCCACAGAGAGGTTTGTACCCCCACAGGTAGTTCTGTTTTCTTTCAACAAGTGTCGATTCGGTCATAGGGTGATTGGTCCGCCTACAAGAAAGTGCATTTCCTCCAGTGGCAGACGGGTTGCCTCACAGGAAGTGCTTTTCTCCAACAGGAAGAGGTGTTCTCCCACAGGAAGTATCAATTCCCCCGCAGCAAGGTGACCTTCCCTTACAGGAAGATATGTCCATATAGTAAGCGCATTTCCCCCACAGGAAGGTGAGTTGCCCTCACAGTAAGATAGTTCAACACACAGTTAAATGCATGTGCCCCACAGGAAGAAGTGTTCCTACAGCAAAAGGGGCAATTCTCCACAGGAATATAGGTTCCTACACAGAAAGAGACATTACCCAAAAGAGAGAATTGTACCCCCACAGGAAGTTCTGTTTTTCTTCAATAAGTTGCGATTCCATCACAGGATGATAGGTCCGCCTAAAGGAAAGTGCATTTCCGCAGTTTTAAGACGGGTTTCCTCACAGTAATTGAATTTTCCCCACAGCAAAAGGCGTTCTCTCACAGGAAGTTTCAATTCCCAAACAGGAAGGTGAGCTTCCCTCACAGGAAGTATGGTCCACAAAAAGGAAAGGGCATTTCCCCCACAGGATGGTGAGATGCCCTCACAGGAAGATAGGTCCACACACAGTAAAACGCATGTGCTCCACAAATGAAGTGTTCCTACAACCGAAGGGACAATTCTCCACAGGAAGATAGGTTCCTATACAGAAAGAGACATTTCCCCCACAAAGAGAAATGTACCACCCAGGGAGTTCAGTTTTTATTCCAGAAGCTGTGATTCCATCACAGGATGATAGGTCCGCTTACTGGAAAGTGCATTTTCCCCAGTGGAAGACGGGTTTCCTCACAGGAAGTTCGTTTCCCTAACAAAAGAGGCGTTCTCCCACAGGAAGTGTCAATTCCCCCACAGGAAAGTGAGCTTCCCTCACAGGATGTTCAGTCAACACATAGGAAAGTGCATTTCCCCCCCCAGCAAGGTGAGATGCCATCACAGATAGATAGTTCTACACACAGTAACATGCATTTTGCACAAAGAAAGTAGGGTTCCTACACCTGAAGGGGCAATTCCGTCACAGGAATATGGGTCCAAACACAGGGAGATATTTCTCCCACAGAGAGGAGGGTACCCCACAGGTAGTTCTGTTTTCTTTCAACAAGTGTCGATTCGGTCACAGGGTGATTGGTCCGCCTACAGGAAATTGCATTTCCCCCAGTTGCAGACGGGTTGCCTCACAGGAAGTGCTTTTCCCCAACAGGAAGAGGTGTTCTCCCACAGGAAGTATCAATTCCCCCACAGCAAGGTGACCTTCCCTCACAGGAAGATATGTCCATATAGTAAGCGCATTTCCCCCACAGGAAGGTGAGTTGCCCTCACAGTAAGATAGTTCTACACACAGTTAAATGCATGTGCCCCACAGGAAGAAGTGTTCCTACAGCAGAAGGGGCAATTCTCCACAGGAAGATAGGTTCCCACACAGAAAGAGACATTACCCAAAAGAGAGTAATGTACCCCCACAGGTAGTTCTGTTTTTCTTCAATAAGTTGCGATTCCATCCCAGGATGATAGGTCCGCCTAAAGGAAAGTGCATTTCCAGAGTTTTAAGACGGGTTTCCTCCCAGGAATTGAATTTTCCCCACAGCAAAAGGCGTTCTCTCACTGGAAGTTTCAATTCCCCCGCAGGAAGGTGAGCTTCCCTCACAGGAAGTATGGTCCACAAAAAGGAAAGGGCATTTCCCCCACAGGAAGGTGAGATGCCCTCACAGGAAGATAGGTCCACACACAGTAAAACGCATTTGCCCCACAGAAGCAGTGTTCCTACAACCGAAGGGACAATTCTCCACAGGAAGATAGGTTCCTATACAGAAAGAGACATTTCCCCCACAAATAGAAATGTACCACCAAGGGAGTTCTGTTTTTGTTCTACAAGTTGTGATTCCATCACAGGATGATAGGTCCGCTTACTGGAAAGTGCATTTTCCGCAGTCGAAGACAGGTTTCCTTACAGGAAGTGCTTTTCCCCAACAGGAAGAGGCGTTCTCCCACAGGAAGTGTCAATTCCGCCACAGGAAAGTGAGCTTCCCTCACAGGAATTTAGGTGAAGACACAGGAAAGAGCATTTCCCCCACAGGAAGGTGAGTTACCATCACAGGAAGATAGGTCCACACACAGTAACATGCATTTTGTAAAATGGTGGATGGGTTCCTACACCTGAAGGGAAAATTGCTTCACAGGAATATGGGTTCCAACACAGGAAGAGACATTTGCCCCACAGAGAGAGGTTACCCCCACATGTACTTCTATTTCCTTTCAACAATTGTCGATTCGATCACAGGATATTGGTCCGCCTAAGGGGAACTGCATTTCCCCCAGTGGTAGACGGGGTGCCTCACAATAAGTGTTTTGCCCCAATAGGAACAACGTACTCCCACAGGAAGTTTCAATTCACTACAGGAAGGTGATCTTCCCTTTTAGGGGCAGAAAGGGCATTTCTGACACAGAAAGGGCATTTCCAGTACAGGAAGGTGAGATGCCCTTACAGGAAGATAGGTCCACACACAGTAAAATGCATGTGCCCCAAGGAAGAAGTGTTCCTACAGAGGAAGGGACAATTCTCCACAGGTTGATAGGTTCCTACACAGAAAGAGACATTTCCCCCGCAAAGAGAAAAATACCCCACTGGTAGTACTCTTTTTTTCAACAAGTTGTGATTCCATCACAGGATGATAGGTCCACCTACAGGAAAGTGCATTTTCCCCAGTGGAAGACTGGTTTCCTCAAAGGAAGTGCTTTTCCTTAACAGGAAGAGGCGTTCTCCCACAGGAAGTTGCAATTCCCCCACTGGAAAGTGAGCTTCCCTCACAGGAAGTTCAGTCAACACATAGGAAAGTGCATTCCCCCCCCGCCCCCCAGGAAGGTGAGATGCCATCACAGATATAGTTCCACACACAGTTACATGCATTTTGCACAAAGAAAGTAGGGTTCCTACACCTGAAGGGGCAATTCCGTCACAGGAATATGGGTTCCAACACAGGTAGAGACACTTCTCCCACAGAGAGGTTTGTACCCCCACAGGTAGTTCTGTTTTCTTTCACCAAGTGTCGATTTGATCACAGGGTGATTGGTCCGCCTACAGGAAAGTGCATTTCCTCCAGTGGCAGACGGGTTGCCTCACAGGAAGTGCTTTTCCCCAACAAGAAGAGGTGTTCTCCCTCAGGAAGTATCAATTCCCCCACCGCAAGGTGACCTTCCCTCACAGGAAGTTAGGTCCACATAGAAAGGGCATTGCCCCCACAGGAACGTGAGTTGCCCTCACAGCAAGATAGGTCCACACACAGTAAAATGCATGTGCCCCACAGGAAGAAGTGTTCCTACAGCAAAAGGGGCAATTCTCCACAGGAAGATAGGTTCCTACACAGAAAGAGACATTACCCAAAAGAGAGAATTGTACCCCCACAGGTAGTTCTGTTTTTCTTCAATAAGTTGCGATTCCATCACAGGATGATAGGTCCGCCTAAAGGAAAGTGCATTTCGGCACTTTTAAGACGGGTTTCCTAACAGGAATTGAATTTTCCCCACAGCAAAAAGCGTTCTCTCATAGGAAGTTTCAATTCCCAAACAGGAAGGTGAGCTTCCCTCACAGGAAGTATGGTCCACAAAAAGGAAAGGGCATTTCCCCCACAGGAAGGTGAGATGCCCTCACAGGAAGATAGGTCCACACACAGTAAAATGCATGTGCCCCACAGGAAGAAGTGTTCCTACAGCAGAAGGGACAATTCTCCACAGGAAGATAGGTTCCTATACAGAAAGAGACATTTCCCCCACAAATAGAAATGTACCACCAAGGGAGTTCTGTTTTTGTTCTACAAGTTGTGATTCCATCACAGGATGATAGGTCCGCTTACTGGAAAGTGCATTTTCCGCAGTCGAAGACAGGTTTCCTTACAGGAAGTGCTTTTCCCCAACAGGAAGAGGCGTTCTCCCACAGGAAGTGTCAATTCCGCCACAGGAAAGTGAGCTTCCCTCACAGGAATTTAGGTGAAGACACAGGAAAGAGCATTTCCCCCACAGGAAGGTGAGTTACCATCACAGGAAGGTAGGTCCACACACAGTAACATGCATTTTGTAAAATGGTGGAAGGGTTCCTACACCTGAAGGGAAAATTGCTTCACAGGAATATGGGTTCCAACACAGGAAGAGACATTTGCCCCACAGAGAGAGGTTACCCCCACATGTACTTCTATTTCCTTTCAACAATTGTCGATTCGATCACAGGATATTGGTCCGCCTAAGGGGAACTGCATTTCCCCCAGTGGTAGACGGGGTGCCTCACAATAAGTGTTTTTCCCCAATAGGAACAACGTTCTCCCACAGGAAGTTTCAATTCACTACAGGAAGGTGATCTTCCCTTTTAGGGGCAGAAAGGGCATTTCTGACACAGAAAGGGCATTTCCAGTACAGGAAGGTGAGATGCCCTTACAGGAAGATAGGTCCACACACAGTAAAATGCATGTGCCCCAAGGAAGAAGTGTTCCTACAGAGGAAGGGACAATTCTCCACAGGTTGATAGGTTCCTACACAGAAAGAGACATTTCCCCCGCAAAGAGAAAAATACCCCACTGGTAGTACTCTTTTTTTCAACAAGTTGTGATTCCATCACAGGATGATAGGTCCACCTACAGGAAAGTGCATTTTCCCCAGTGGAAGACTGGTTTCCTCAAAGGAAGTGCTTTTCCTTAACAGGAAGAGGCGTTCTCCCACAGGAAGTTGCAATTCCCCCACTGGAAAGTGAGCTTCCCTCACAGGAAGTTCAGTCAACACATAGGAAAGTGCATTCCCCCCCCGCCCCCCAGGAAGGTGAGATGCCATCACAGATATAGTTCCACACACAGTTACATGCATTTTGCACAAAGAAAGTAGGGTTCCTACACCTGAAGGGGCAATTCCGTCACAGGAATATGGGTTCCAACACAGGTAGAGACACTTCTCCCACAGAGAGGTTTGTACCCCCACAGGTAGTTCTGTTTTCTTTCACCAAGTGTCGATTTGATCACAGGGTGATTGGTCCGCCTACAGGAAAGTGCATTTCCTCCAGTGGCAGACGGGTTGCCTCACAGGAAGTGCTTTTCCCCAACAAGAAGAGGTGTTCTCCCTCAGGAAGTATCAATTCCCCCACCGCAAGGTGACCTTCCCTCACAGGAAGTTAGGTCCACATAGAAAGGGCATTGCCCCCACAGGAACGTGAGTTGCCCTCACAGCAAGATAGGTCCACACACAGTAAAATGCATGTGCCCCACAGGAAGAAGTGTTCCTACAGCAAAAGGGGCAATTCTCCACAGGAAGATAGGTTCCTACACAGAAAGAGACATTACCCAAAAGAGAGAATTGTACCCCCACAGGTAGTTCTGTTTTTCTTCAATAAGTTGCGATTCCATCACAGGATGATAGGTCCGCCTAAAGGAAAGTGCATTTCGGCACTTTTAAGACGGGTTTCCTAACAGGAATTGAATTTTCCCCACAGCAAAAAGCGTTCTCTCATAGGAAGTTTCAATTCCCAAACAGGAAGGTGAGCTTCCCTCACAGGAAGTATGGTCCACAAAAAGGAAAGGGCATTTCCCCCACAGGAAGGTGAGATGCCCTCACAGGAAGATAGGTCCACACACAGTAAAATGCATGTGCCCCACAGGAAGAAGTGTTCCTACAGCAGAAGGGACAATTCTCCACAGGAAGATAGGTTCCTATACAGAAAGAGACATTTCCCCCACAAATAGAAATGTACCACCAAGGGAGTTCTGTTTTTGTTCTACAAGTTGTGATTCCATCACAGGATGATAGGTCCGCTTACTGGAAAGTGCATTTTCCGCAGTCGAAGACAGGTTTCCTTACAGGAAGTGCTTTTCCCCAACAGGAAGAGGCGTTCTCCCACAGGAAGTGTCAATTCCGCCACAGGAAAGTGAGCTTCCCTCACAGGAATTTAGGTGAAGACACAGGAAAGAGCATTTCCCCCACAGGAAGGTGAGTTACCATCACAGGAAGGTAGGTCCACACACAGTAACATGCATTTTGTAAAATGGTGGAAGGGTTCCTACACCTGAAGGGAAAATTGCTTCACAGGAATATGGGTTCCAACACAGGAAGAGACATTTGCCCCACAGAGAGAGGTTACCCCCACATGTACTTCTATTTCCTTTCAACAATTGTCGATTCGATCACAGGATATTGGTCCGCCTAAGGGGAACTGCATTTCCCCCAGTGGTAGACGGGGTGCCTCACAATAAGTGTTTTTCCCCAATAGGAACAACGTTCTCCCACAGGAAGTTTCAATTCACTACAGGAAGGTGATCTTCCCTTTTAGGGGCAGAAAGGGCATTTCTGACACAGAAAGGGCATTTCCAGTACAGGAAGGTGAGATGCCCTTACAGGAAGATAGGTCCACACACAGTAAAATGCATGTGCCCCAAGGAAGAAGTGTTCCTACAGAGGAAGGGACAATTCTCCACAGGTTGATAGGTTCCTACACAGAAAGAGACATTTCCCCCGCAAAGAGAAAAATACCCCACTGGTAGTACTCTTTTTTTCAACAAGTTGTGATTCCATCACAGGATGATAGGTCCACCTACAGGAAAGTGCATTTTCCCCAGTGGAAGACTGGTTTCCTCAAAGGAAGTGCTTTTCCTTAACAGGAAGAGGCGTTCTCCCACAGGAAGTTGCAATTCCCCCACTGGAAAGTGAGCTTCCCTCACAGGAAGTTCAGTCAACACATAGGAAAGTGCATTCCCCCCCCGCCCCCCAGGAAGGTGAGATGCCATCACAGATATAGTTCCACACACAGTTACATGCATTTTGCACAAAGAAAGTAGGGTTCCTACACCTGAAGGGGCAATTCCGTCACAGGAATATGGGTTCCAACACAGGTAGAGACACTTCTCCCACAGAGAGGTTTGTACCCCCACAGGTAGTTCTGTTTTCTTTCACCAAGTGTCGATTTGATCACAGGGTGATTGGTCCGCCTACAGGAAAGTGCATTTCCTCCAGTGGCAGACGGGTTGCCTCACAGGAAGTGCTTTTCCCCAACAAGAAGAGGTGTTCTCCCTCAGGAAGTATCAATTCCCCCACCGCAAGGTGACCTTCCCTCACAGGAAGTTAGGTCCACATAGAAAGGGCATTGCCCCCACAGGAACGTGAGTTGCCCTCACAGCAAGATAGGTCCACACACAGTAAAATGCATGTGCCCCACAGGAAGAAGTGTTCCTACAGCAAAAGGGGCAATTCTCCACAGGAAGATAGGTTCCTACACAGAAAGAGACATTACCCAAAAGAGAGAATTGTACCCCCACAGGTAGTTCTGTTTTTCTTCAATAAGTTGCGATTCCATCACAGGATGATAGGTCCGCCTAAAGGAAAGTGCATTTCGGCACTTTTAAGACGGGTTTCCTAACAGGAATTGAATTTTCCCCACAGCAAAAAGCGTTCTCTCATAGGAAGTTTCAATTCCCAAACAGGAAGGTGAGCTTCCCTCACAGGAAGTATGGTCCACAAAAAGGAAAGGGCATTTCCCCCACAGGAAGGTGAGATGCCCTCACAGGAAGATAGGTCCACACACAGTAAAATGCATGTGCCCCACAGGAAGAAGTGTTCCTACAGCAGAAGGGACAATTCTCCACAGGAAGATAGGTTCCTATACAGAAAGAGACATTTCCCCCACAAATAGAAATGTACCACCAAGGGAGTTCTGTTTTTGTTCTACAAGTTGTGATTCCATCACAGGATGATAGGTCCGCTTACTGGAAAGTGCATTTTCCGCAGTCGAAGACAGGTTTCCTTACAGGAAGTGCTTTTCCCCAACAGGAAGAGGCGTTCTCCCACAGGAAGTGTCAATTCCGCCACAGGAAAGTGAGCTTCCCTCACAGGAATTTAGGTGAAGACACAGGAAAGAGCATTTCCCCCACAGGAAGGTGAGTTACCATCACAGGAAGGTAGGTCCACACACAGTAACATGCATTTTGTAAAATGGTGGAAGGGTTCCTACACCTGAAGGGAAAATTGCTTCACAGGAATATGGGTTCCAACACAGGAAGAGACATTTGCCCCACAGAGAGAGGTTACCCCCACATGTACTTCTATTTCCTTTCAACAATTGTCGATTCGATCACAGGATATTGGTCCGCCTAAGGGGAACTGCATTTCCCCCAGTGGTAGACGGGGTGCCTCACAATAAGTGTTTTTCCCCAATAGGAACAACGTTCTCCCACAGGAAGTTTCAATTCACTACAGGAAGGTGATCTTCCCTTTTAGGGGCAGAAAGGGCATTTCTGACACAGAAAGGGCATTTCCAGTACAGGAAGGTGAGATGCCCTTACAGGAAGATAGGTCCACACACAGTAAAATGCATGTGCCCCAAGGAAGAAGTGTTCCTACAGAGGAAGGGACAATTCTCCACAGGTTGATAGGTTCCTACACAGAAAGAGACATTTCCCCCGCAAAGAGAAAAATACCCCACTGGTAGTACTCTTTTTTTCAACAAGTTGTGATTCCATCACAGGATGATAGGTCCACCTACAGGAAAGTGCATTTTCCCCAGTGGAAGACTGGTTTCCTCAAAGGAAGTGCTTTTCCTTAACAGGAAGAGGCGTTCTCCCACAGGAAGTTGCAATTCCCCCACTGGAAAGTGAGCTTCCCTCACAGGAAGTTCAGTCAACACATAGGAAAGTGCATTCCCCCCCCGCCCCCCAGGAAGGTGAGATGCCATCACAGATATAGTTCCACACACAGTTACATGCATTTTGCACAAAGAAAGTAGGGTTCCTACACCTGAAGGGGCAATTCCGTCACAGGAATATGGGTTCCAACACAGGTAGAGACACTTCTCCCACAGAGAGGTTTGTACCCCCACAGGTAGTTCTGTTTTCTTTCACCAAGTGTCGATTTGATCACAGGGTGATTGGTCCGCCTACAGGAAAGTGCATTTCCTCCAGTGGCAGACGGGTTGCCTCACAGGAAGTGCTTTTCCCCAACAAGAAGAGGTGTTCTCCCTCAGGAAGTATCAATTCCCCCACCGCAAGGTGACCTTCCCTCACAGGAAGTTAGGTCCACATAGAAAGGGCATTGCCCCCACAGGAACGTGAGTTGCCCTCACAGCAAGATAGGTCCACACACAGTAAAATGCATGTGCCCCACAGGAAGAAGTGTTCCTACAGCAAAAGGGGCAATTCTCCACAGGAAGATAGGTTCCTACACAGAAAGAGACATTACCCAAAAGAGAGAATTGTACCCCCACAGGTAGTTCTGTTTTTCTTCAATAAGTTGCGATTCCATCACAGGATGATAGGTCCGCCTAAAGGAAAGTGCATTTCGGCACTTTTAAGACGGGTTTCCTAACAGGAATTGAATTTTCCCCACAGCAAAAAGCGTTCTCTCATAGGAAGTTTCAATTCCCAAACAGGAAGGTGAGCTTCCCTCACAGGAAGTATGGTCCACAAAAAGGAAAGGGCATTTCCCCCACAGGAAGGTGAGATGCCCTCACAGGAAGATAGGTCCACACACAGTAAAATGCATGTGCCCCACAGGAAGAAGTGTTCCTACAGCAGAAGGGACAATTCTCCACAGGAAGATAGGTTCCTATACAGAAAGAGACATTTCCCCCACAAATAGAAATGTACCACCAAGGGAGTTCTGTTTTTGTTCTACAAGTTGTGATTCCATCACAGGATGATAGGTCCGCTTACTGGAAAGTGCATTTTCCGCAGTCGAAGACAGGTTTCCTTACAGGAAGTGCTTTTCCCCAACAGGAAGAGGCGTTCTCCCACAGGAAGTGTCAATTCCGCCACAGGAAAGTGAGCTTCCCTCACAGGAATTTAGGTGAAGACACAGGAAAGAGCATTTCCCCCACAGGAAGGTGAGTTACCATCACAGGAAGGTAGGTCCACACACAGTAACATGCATTTTGTAAAATGGTGGAAGGGTTCCTACACCTGAAGGGAAAATTGCTTCACAGGAATATGGGTTCCAACACAGGAAGAGACATTTGCCCCACAGAGAGAGGTTACCCCCACATGTACTTCTATTTCCTTTCAACAATTGTCGATTCGATCACAGGATATTGGTCCGCCTAAGGGGAACTGCATTTCCCCCAGTGGTAGACGGGGTGCCTCACAATAAGTGTTTTTCCCCAATAGGAACAACGTTCTCCCACAGGAAGTTTCAATTCACTACAGGAAGGTGATCTTCCCTTTTAGGGGCAGAAAGGGCATTTCTGACACAGAAAGGGCATTTCCAGTACAGGAAGGTGAGATGCCCTTACAGGAAGATAGGTCCACACACAGTAAAATGCATGTGCCCCAAGGAAGAAGTGTTCCTACAGAGGAAGGGACAATTCTCCACAGGTTGATAGGTTCCTACACAGAAAGAGACATTTCCCCCGCAAAGAGAAAAATACCCCACTGGTAGTACTCTTTTTTTCAACAAGTTGTGATTCCATCACAGGATGATAGGTCCACCTACAGGAAAGTGCATTTTTCCCAGTGGAAGACTGGTTTCCTCAAAGGAAGTGCTTTTCCCTAACAGGAAGAGGCGTTCTCCCACAGGAAGTTGCAATTCCCCCACTGGAAAGTGAGCTTCCCTCACAGGAAGTTCAGTCAACACATAGGAAAGTGCATTCCCCCCCCTGCCCCCCAGGAAGGTGAGATGCCATCACAGATATAGTTCCACACACAGTTACATGCATTTTGCACAAAGAAAGTAGGGTTCCTACACCTGAAGGGGCAATTCCGTCACAGGAATATGGGTTCCAACACAGGTAGAGACACTTCTCCCACAGAGAGGTTTGTACCCCCACAGGTAGTTCTGTTTTCTTTCAACAAGTGTCGATTCGGTCATAGGGTGATTGGTCCGCCTACAAGAAAGTGCATTTCCTCCAGTGGCAGACGGGTTGCCTCACAGGAAGTGCTTTTCTCCAACAGGAAGAGGTGTTCTCCCACAGGAAGTATCAATTCCCCCGCAGCAAGGTGACCTTCCCTTACAGGAAGATATGTCCATATAGTAAGCGCATTTCCCCCACAGGAAGGTGAGTTGCCCTCACAGTAAGATAGTTCAACACACAGTTAAATGCATGTGCCCCACAGGAAGAAGTGTTCCTACAGCAAAAGGGGCAATTCTCCACAGGAATATAGGTTCCTACACAGAAAGAGACATTACCCAAAAGAGAGAATTGTACCCCCACAGGAAGTTCTGTTTTTCTTCAATAAGTTGCGATTCCATCACAGGATGATAGGTCCGCCTAAAGGAAAGTGCATTTCCGCAGTTTTAAGACGGGTTTCCTCACAGTAATTGAATTTTCCCCACAGCAAAAGGCGTTCTCTCACAGGAAGTTTCAATTCCCAAACAGGAAGGTGAGCTTCCCTCACAGGAAGTATGGTCCACAAAAAGGAAAGGGCATTTCCCCCACAGGATGGTGAGATGCCCTCACAGGAAGATAGGTCCACACACAGTAAAACGCATGTGCTCCACAAATGAAGTGTTCCTACAACCGAAGGGACAATTCTCCACAGGAAGATAGGTTCCTATACAGAAAGAGACATTTCCCCCACAAAGAGAAATGTACCACCCAGGGAGTTCAGTTTTTATTCCAGAAGCTGTGATTCCATCACAGGATGATAGGTCCGCTTACTGGAAAGTGCATTTTCCCCAGTGGAAGACGGGTTTCCTCACAGGAAGTTCGTTTCCCTAACAAAAGAGGCGTTCTCCCACAGGAAGTGTCAATTCCCCCACAGGAAAGTGAGCTTCCCTCACAGGATGTTCAGTCAACACATAGGAAAGTGCATTTCCCCCCCCAGCAAGGTGAGATGCCATCACAGATAGATAGTTCTACACACAGTAACATGCATTTTGCACAAAGAAAGTAGGGTTCCTACACCTGAAGGGGCAATTCCGTCACAGGAATATGGGTCCAAACACAGGGAGATATTTCTCCCACAGAGAGGAGGGTACCCCACAGGTAGTTCTGTTTTCTTTCAACAAGTGTCGATTCGGTCACAGGGTGATTGGTCCGCCTACAGGAAATTGCATTTCCCCCAGTTGCAGACGGGTTGCCTCACAGGAAGTGCTTTTCCCCAACAGGAAGAGGTGTTCTCCCACAGGAAGTATCAATTCCCCCACAGCAAGGTGACCTTCCCTCACAGGAAGATATGTCCATATAGTAAGCGCATTTCCCCCACAGGAAGGTGAGTTGCCCTCACAGTAAGATAGTTCTACACACAGTTAAATGCATGTGCCCCACAGGAAGAAGTGTTCCTACAGCAGAAGGGGCAATTCTCCACAGGAAGATAGGTTCCCACACAGAAAGAGACATTACCCAAAAGAGAGTAATGTACCCCCACAGGTAGTTCTGTTTTTCTTCAATAAGTTGCGATTCCATCCCAGGATGATAGGTCCGCCTAAAGGAAAGTGCATTTCCAGAGTTTTAAGACGGGTTTCCTCCCAGGAATTGAATTTTCCCCACAGCAAAAGGCGTTCTCTCACTGGAAGTTTCAATTCCCCCGCAGGAAGGTGAGCTTCCCTCACAGGAAGTATGGTCCACAAAAAGGAAAGGGCATTTCCCCCACAGGAAGGTGAGATGCCCTCACAGGAAGATAGGTCCACACACAGTAAAACGCATTTGCCCCACAGAAGAAGTGTTCCTACAACCGAAGGGACAATTCTCCACAGGAAGATAGGTTCCTATACAGAAAGAGACATTTCCCCCACAAATAGAAATGTACCACCAAGGGAGTTCTGTTTTTATTCTACACGTTGTGATTCCATCCCAGGACGATAGGTCCGCTTACTGGAAAGTGCATATTCCGCAGTCTAAGACAGGTTTCCTTACAGGAAGTGCTTTTCCCCAATAGGAAGAGGCGTTCTCCCACAGGAAGTGTCAATTCCCCCACAGGAAAGTAGCTTCCCTAAGAGGAATTTAGGTCAACACACAGGAAAGAGCATTTCCCCCACAGGAAGGTGAGTTGCCATCAAAGGAAAATAGGTCCACACACAGTAACATGCATTTTGCAAAAAGGAGAAGGGTTCCTACACCTGAAGGGAAAATTCCTTCACAGGAATATGGGTTCCAACACAGGTAGAGACATTTGCCCCACAGAAAGGAGGGTACCCCCACATGTCCTTCTATTTCCTTTCAACAATTGTCGATTCGATCACAGTATTATTGTTCCGCGTAAAGGAAACTGCATTTCCCCCTGTGGGAGACGGGTTGCCTCACAGGAAGTGTTTTTCCCCATTAGAAACATCGTGCTCCCACAGGAAGTTTCAATTCCCCCACAGGAAGGTGAGCTTCCCTCACAGGAAGTTAGGTCCACACAGAAAGGGCATTTCTGGTTAAGGAAGGTGAGATGCCCTCACAGGAAGATAGGTCCACACACAGTAAAATGGATGTGCCCCAAGGAAGAAGTGTTCCTACAGCGGAAGGGACAATTCTCCACAGGAAGATAGGGTCCAACACAGAAAGAGACATTACCCCACAAAGAGAAATGTACCACCCAGGGAGTTCTGTTTTTATTCCACAAGCTGTGATTCCATCACAGGATGATAGGTCTGCTTACTGGAAAGTGCATTTTCCGCAGTCGAAGACTGGTGTCCTTACAGGAAGTGTTTTCCCCAACAGGAAGAGGCCTTCTCCCACAGGAAGTTTCAATTCCCCCATAGGAAAGTGAGCTTCCCTCACAGGAATTTAGGTGAAGACACAGGAAAGAGCATTTCCCCCACAGGAAGGTGAGTTACCATCACAGGAAGATAGGTCCACACACAGTAACATGCATTTTGTAAAATGGTGGAAGGGTTCCTACACCTGAAGGGAAAATTGCTTCACAGGAATATGGGTTCCAACACAGGTAGAGACATTTGCCCCACAGAGAGAGGGTACCCCCACATGTACTTCTATTTCCTTTCAACAATTGTCGATTCGATCACAGGACTATTGGTCCGCCTAAGGGAAACTGCATTTCCCCCAGTGGGAGACGGGTTGCCTCACAATAAGTGTTTTTCCCCAATAGGAACAACGTTCTCCCACAGGAAGTTTCAATTCACTACAGGAAGGTGATCTTCCCTTTTAGGGGTAGAAAGGGCATTTCTGGCACAGAAAGGGCATTTCCAGCACAGGAGGTGAGATGCCCTCATAGGAAGATAGGTCCACACACAGTAAAATGCATATGCCCAAGGAAGAAGTGTTCCTACAGAGGAAAGGACAATTCTCCACTGGTTGATAGGTTCCTACACAGAAAGAGACATTTCCCCCACAAAGAGAAAAATACCCCCACTGGTAGTACTCTTTTTTTCAACAAGTTGTGATTCCATCACAGGATGATAGGTCCACCTACAGGAAAGCTCATTTTCCCCCGTGGAAGACTGGTTTCCTCAAAGGAAGTGCTTTTCCCTGAAAGGAAGAGGCGTTCTCACACAGGAAGTTGCAATTCCCCCACTGGAAAGTGAGCTTCCCTCACAGGAAGTTCAGTCAACACATAGGAAAGTGCATTCCCCCCCCCCCCCCCCGGAAGGTGAGATGCCGTCACGGATATAGTTCCACACACAGTTACATGCATTTTGCACAACGAAAGTAGGGTTCCTACACCTGAAGGGGCAATTCCGTCACAGGAATATGGGTTCCAACACAGGTAGAGACACTTTTCCCACAGAGAGGTTTGTACCCCCACAGGTAGTCCTGTTTTCTTTCAACAAGTGTCGATTTGATCACAGGGTGATTGGTCCGCCTACAGGAAAGTGCATTTCCTCCTGTGGCAGACGGGTTGCCTCACAGGAAGTGCTTTTCCCCAACAAGAAGAGGTGTTCTCCCTCAGGAAGTATCAATTCCCCCACAGCAAGTTGACCTTCCCTCACAGGAAGTTAGGTCCACATAGAAAGGGCATTGCCCCCACAGGAAGATGAGTTGCCCTCACAGCAAGATAGGTCCACACACAGTAAAATGCATGTGCCCCACAGGAAGAAGTGTTCCTACAGCAAAAGGGGCAATTCTCCACAGGTAGATAGGTTCATACACAGAAAGAGACATTACCCAAAAGAGAGAATTGTACCCCCACAGGTAGTTCTGTTTTTCTTCAAGAAGTTGCGATTCCATCACAGGATGATAGGTCCGCCTAAAGGAAAGTGCATTTCCGCAGTTTTAAGACGGGTTTCCTCACAGTAATTGAATTTTCCGCACAGCAAAAGGCGTTCTCTCACAGGAAGTTTCAATTCCCAAACAGGAAGGTGAGCTTCCCTCACAGGAAGTATGGTCCACAAAAAGGAAAGGGCATTTCCCCCACAGGATGGTGAGATGCCATCACAGGAAGATAGTTCCACACACAGTAAAACGCATTTGCTCCACAAGATGAAGTGTTCCTACAACCGAAGGGGCAATTCTCCACAGGAAGATAGGTTCCTATACAGAAAGAGACATTTCCCCCACAAAGAGAAATGTATCACGCAGGGAGTTCTGTTTTTATTCCAGAAGCTGTGATTCCATCACAGGATGATAGGTCCGCTTACTGGAAAGTGCATTTTCCCCAGTGGAAGACGGGTTTCCTCACAGGAAGTTCGTTTCCCTAACAAAAGAGGCGTTCTCCCACAGGAAGTGTCAATTCCCCCACAGGAAAGTGAGCTTCCCTCACAGGACATTCAGTCAACACATAGGAAAGTGCATTTCCGCCCCCCCAGGAACGTGAGACGCCATCACAGATAGATAGTTCTACACACAGTAACATGCATTTTGCACAAAGAAAGTAGGGTTCCTACACCTGAAGGGGCACTTCCGTCACAGGAATATGGGTCCAAACACAGGGAGACATTTCTCCCACAGAGAGGAGGGTACCCCAAGGTAGTTCTGTTTTCTTTCAACAAGTGTCGATTCGGTCACAGGGTGATTGGTCCGCCTACAGGAAAGTGCATTTCCCCCAGTGGCAGACGGGTTGCCTCACAGGAAGTGCTTTTCCCCAACAGGAAGAGGTGTTCTCCCACAGGAAGTATCAATTCCCCCACTGCAAGGTGACCTTCCCTCACAGGAAGATATGTCCATATAGAAAGGGCATTTCCCCCACAGGAAGGTGAGTTGCCCTCACAGTAAGATAGTTCCACACACAGTTAAATGCATGTGCCCCACAGGAAGAAGTGTTCCTACAGCAGAAGGGGCAATTCTCCACAGGAAGATAGGTTCCCACACAGAAAGAGATATTACCCAAAAGAGAGTAATGTACCCCCACAGGTAGTTCTGTTTTTCTTCAATAAGTTGCGATTCCATCACAGGATGATAGGTCCGCCTAAAGGAAAGTGCATTTCCAGAGTTTTAAGATGGGTTTCCTCCCAGGAATTAAATTTTCCCCACAGCAAAAGGCGTGCTCTCACTGGCAGTTTCAATTCCCCCACAGGAAGGTGAGCTTCCCTCACAGGAAGTATGGTCCACAAAAAGGAAAGGGCATTTCCCCCACAGGAAGGTGAGATGCCCTCACAGGAAGATAGGTCCACATACAGTAAAACGCATTTGCCCCACAGAAGAAGTGTTCCTACAACCGAAGGGACAATTCTCCACAGGAAGATAGGTTCCTATACAGAAAGAGACATTTCCCCCACAAATAGAAATGTACCACCCAGGGAGTTCTGGTTTTATTCTACAAGTTGTGATTCCATCACAGGATGATAGGTCCGCTTACTGGAAAGTGCATTTTCCGCAGTCGAAGACATGTTTCCTTACAGGAAGTGCTTTTCCCCAACAGGAAGAGGCGTTCTCCCTCAGGAAGTGTAAATTCCCCCACAGGAAAGTGAGCTTCCCTAACAGGAATTTAGGTCAACACACAGGAAAGAGCATTTCCCCCACAGGAAGGTGAGTTGCCATCAAAGGAAGATAGGTCCACACACAGTAACATGCATTTTGCAAAAAGGGGAAGGGTTCCTACACCTGAACGGAAAATTCCTTCAAAGGAATATGGGTTCCAACACAGGTAGAGACATTTGCCCCACAGAGAGGAGGGTACCCCCACATGTCCTTCTATTTCCTTTCAACAATTGTCGATTCGATCACAGTATTATTGTTCCTCGTAAAGGAAACTGCATTTCCCCCTGTGGGAGACGGGTTGCCTCACAGGAAGTGTTTTTTCCCCATTAGAAACATCGTGCTCCCACAGGAAGTTTCAATTCCCCCACAGGAAGGTGAGCTTCCCTCACAGGAAGTTAGGTCCACACAGAAAGGGCATTTCTGGTTAAGGAAGGTGAGATGCCCTCACAGGAAGATAGGTCCACACACAGTAAAATGGATGTGCCCCAACGAAGAAGTGTTCTTACAGCGGAAGGGACAATTCTCCACAGGAAGAATGGTTTCTACACAGAAAGAGACATTTCCAACAAAGAGAAATGTACCCCGATCGGTAGTTCTGTTTTTATTCAACAAGTTTTGATTCCATCACAGGCTGGTAGGTCCGCCTACAGGAAAGTGCTTTTCCCCCAGTTTCAATACGGGTTTCCTCACAGGAATTGCTTTTCCCCAACATCAAAAGGCGTTCTCCCACAGGAAGTTACAATTACCCCACAGGAAGGAGAGCTTCCCTCACAGGAAGTTAGGTCCACACAGAAAGGGCATTTCTGGCACAGGAAGGTGAGATGCCCTCACAGGAAGATAGCTCCACACACAGTAAAACGCTTGTGCCCCAAGGAAGAAGTGTTTCTACAGAGGAAGGGACAATTCTCAACATGAAGATAGGTTCCTAAACAGAAAGAGACATTTTCCCCACAAAGAGAAAAATACACCGTTAGTACTCTTTTTTTCAATAAGTTGTGATTCCATCACAGGATGATAGGTCCACCTACAGGAAAGTGCATTATTCCCAGTGGAAGACGGGTTTCCTCACAGGAAGCGCTTTTCCCTAACAGGAAGTGTCGTTCTCCCACAGGAAGTTTCAATTCCCCCACAGGAAAGTGAGCTTCCCTCACAGAAAGTTTAGTCAACACATAGGAAAGTGCATTTCCCCCCCAGGAAGGAGCGATGCCATCACAGATAGATAGTTCCACACACAGTAACATGCATTTTGCACAAAGAAAGTAGGGTTCCTACACCTGAAGGCACAATTCCGTCACAGGAATATAGATTCCAACACAGGTAGAGACATTTCTCCCACAGAGAGGAGGGTACCCCCACAGGTAGTTCTGTTTCCCTTCAACAAGTGTCGATTCGATCACAGGATGATTGGTCCGCCTACAGGAAATTGCACTTCCTCCAGTAGCAGACGGGTTGCCTCACCGGAAGTGCTTTTCCCCAACCGGAAGAGGTGTTCTGCACAGGAAGTATCAATTCCCCCACAGGAAGGTGACCTTCCCTTACAGGAAGTTATGTCCACATAGAAAGGGCATTTCCCCCACAGGAAGGTGAGATGCCCTCACAGGAAGTATGGTCCAAAAAAAGGAAAGGGCATTTCCCCCACAGGAAGGTGAGATGCCCTCACAGGAAGATAGGTCCACACACAGTAAAACGCATTTGCCCCTCAAGAAGAAGTGTTCCTACAACCGAAGGGACAATTCTCCACGGGAAGATAGGGTCCAACACAGAAAGAGACATTACCCCACAAAGAGAAATGTACCACCCAGGGAGTTCTGTTTTTATTCCACAAGCTGTGATTCCATCACAGGATGATAGGTCTGCTTACTGGAAAGTGCATTTTCCGCAGTCGAAGACGGGTTTCCTTACAGGAAGTGTTTTCCCCAACAGGAAGAGGCGTTCTCACACAGGAAGTTTCAATTCCCCCATAGGAAAGTGAGCTTCCCTCACAGGAATTTAGGTGAAGACACAGGAAAGAGCATTTCCCCCACAGGAAGGTGAGTTACCATCACAGGAAGATAGGTCCACACACATTAACATGCATTTTGTAAAATGGTGGAAGGGTTCCTACACCTGAAGGGAAAATTTCTTCACAGGAATATGGGTTCCAACACAGGTAGAGACATTTGCCCCACAGAGATAGGGTACCCCCACATGTACTTCTATTTCCTTTCAACAATTGTCGATTCGATCACAGGATTATTGGTCCGCCTAAGGGAAACTGCATTTTCCCCAGTGGGAGACGGGTTGCCTCACAATAAGTGTTTTGCCCCAATAGGAACAACGTTCTCCCACAGGAAGTTTCAATTCACTACAGGAAGGTGATCTTCCCTTTTAGGGGCAGAAAGGGCATTTCTGGCACAGAAAGGGCATTTCCAGCACAGGAAGGTGAGATGCCCTCACAGGAAGATAGGTCCACACACATTAAAATGCATGTGCCCCAAGGAAGAAGTGTTCCTACAGAGGAAGGGACAATTCTCCACAGGTTGATAGGTTCCTACACAGAAAGAGACATTTCCCCCACAAAGAGAAAAATACCCCCACTGGTAGTACTCTTTTTTCAACAAGTTGTGATTCCATCACAGGATGATAGGTCCACCTACAGGAAAGTGCATTTCCCACCGTGGAAGACTGGTTTCCTCAAAGGAAGTGCTTTTCCCTGACAGGAAGAGGCGTTCTCCCACAGGAAGTTGCAATTCCCCCACTGGAAAGTGAGCTTCCCTCACAGGAAGTTCAGTCAACACATAGGAAATTGCATTCCTCCCCCTCCCCCCAGGAAGGTGAGATGCCATCACAGATATAGTTCCACACACAGTTACATGCATTGTGCACAAAGAAAGTAGGGTTCCTACACCTGAAGGGGCAATTCCGTCACAGGAATATGGGTTCCAACACAGGTAGAGAAACTTTTCCCACAGAGATGTTTGTACCCCCACAGGTAGTTCTGTTTTCTTTCAACAAGTGTCGATTTGATCACAGGGTGATTGGTCCGCCTACAGGAAAGTGCATTTCCTCCAGTGGCAGACGGGTTGCCTCAGAGGAAGTGCTTTTCCCCCACAAGAAGAGGAGTTCTCCCTCAGGAAGTATCAATTCCCCCACAGCAAAGTGACCTTCCCTCACAGGAAGTTAGGTCCACATAGAAAGGGCATTCCCCCCACAGGAAAGTGAGTTGCCCTCACAGCAAGATAGGTCCACACACAGTAAAATGCATGTGCCCCACAGGAAGACGTGTCCCTACAGCAAAAGGGGCAATTCTCCACAGGAAGATAGGTTCCTACACAGAAAGAGACATTACCCAAAAGAGAGAATTGTACCCCCACAGGTAGTTCTGTTTTTCTTCAATAAGTTGCGATTCCATCACAGGATGATAGGTCCGCTTAAAGAAAAGTGCATTTCCGAAGTTTTAAGACGGGTTTCCTCACAGGATTTGAATTTTCCCCACAGCAAACGGCGTGCTCTCACTGGAAGTTTCAATTCCCCCGCAGGAAGGTGAGCTTCCCTCACAGGAAGTATGGTCCACAAAAAGGAAAGGGCATTTCCCCCACAGGATGGTGAGATGCCCTCACAGGAAGATAGGTCCACACACAGTAAAACGCATTTGCTCCACAAGATGAAGTGTTCCTACAACCGAAGGGACAATTCTCCACAGGAAGATAGGTTCCTATACAGAAAGAGACATTTCCCCCACAAAGAGAAATGTACCACGCAGGGAGTTCTGTTTTTATTCCAGAAGCTGTGATTCCATCACAGGATGATAGGTCCGCTTACTGGAAAGTGCATTTTCCCCAGTGGAAGACGGGTTTCCTCACAGGAAGTTCGTTTCCCTAACAAAAGAGGCGTTCTCCCACAGGAAGTGTCAATTCCCCCACAGGAAAGTGAGCTTCCCTCACAGGACGTTCAGTCAACACATAGGAAAATGCATTCCCCCCCCCCCCTCAGTAAGGTGAGATGCCATCACAGATAGATAGTTCTACACACAGTAACATGCATTTTGCACAAAGAAAGTAGGGTTCCTACACCTGAAGGGGCAATTCCGTCACAGGAATATGGGTCCAAACACAGGGAGACATTTCTCCCACAGAGAGTAGGGTACCCCACAGGTAGTTCTGTTTTCTTTCAACAAGTGTCGATTCGGTCACAGGGTGATTGGTCCGCCTACAGGAAAGTGCATTTCCCCCAGTGGCAGACGGGTTGCCTCACAGGAAGTGCTTTTCCCCAACAGGAAGAGGGGTTCTCCCACAGGAAGTTTCAATTCCCCCACAGCAAGGTGACCTTCCCTCACAGGAAGATATGTCCATATAGAAAGGGCATTTACCCCACAGGAAGGTGAGTTGCCCTCACAGGAAGATAGGTCCACACACAGTAAAATGGATGTGCCCCACAGAAGAAGTGTTCCTACAACCGAAGGGACAATTCTCCACAGGAAGATAGGTTCCTATACAGAAAGAGACATTTCCCCCACAAATAGAAATGTACCACCAAGGGAGTTCTGTTTTTATTGTACAAGTTGTGATTCCATCACAGGATGATAGGTCCGCTTACTGGAAAGTGCATTTTCCGCAGTCGAAGACATGTTTCCTTACAGGAAGTGCTTTTCCCCAACAGGAAGAGGCGTTCTCCCACAGGAAGTGTCAATTCCCCCACAGCAAAGTGAGCTTCCCTAACAGGAATTTAGGTCAACACACAGGAAAGAGCATTTCCCCCACAGGAAGGTGAGTTACCATCACAGGAAGATAGGTCCACACACAGTAACATGCCTTTTGTAAAATGGTGGAAGGGTTCCTACACCTGAAGGGAAAATTGCTTCACAGGAATATGGGTTCCAACACAGGTAGAGACATTTGCCCCACAGAGAGGAGGGTACCCCCACATGTACTTCTATTTCCTTTCAACAATTGTCGATTCGATCACAGTATTATTGTTCCTCGTAAAGGAAACTGCATTTCCCCCTGTGGGAGACGGGTTGCCTCACAGGAAGTGTTTTTCCCCATTAGAAACATCGTGCTCCCACAGGAAGTTTCAATTCCCCCACAGGAAGGTGAGCTTCCCTCACAGGAAGTTAGGTCCACACAAAGGGCATTTCTGGTTAATGAAGGTGAGTTGCCCTCACAGGAAGATAGGTCCACACACAGTAAAATGGATGTGCCCCAAGGAAGAAGTGTTCCTACAGCGGAAGGGACAATTCTCCACAGGAAGATAGGTTTCTACACAGAAAGAGACATTTCCAATACAGAGAAATGTACCCGGATCGGTAGTTCTGTTTTTATTCAACAAGTTTTGATTCCATCACAGGCTGGTAGGTCCGCCTACAGGAAAGTGCTTTTCCCCCAGTTTCAATAAGGGTTTCCTCACAGGAATTGCTTTTCCCCAACAGCAAAAGGCGTTCTCCCAAAAGGAAGTTACAATTACCCCACAAGAAGGAGAGCTTCCCTCACAGGAAGTTAGGTCCACACAGAAAGGCCATTTCTGGCACAGGAAGGTGAGATGCCCTCACAGGAAGATAGCTCCACACACAGTAAAATGCTTGTGCCCCAAGGAAGAAGTGTTTCTACAGCGGAAGGGACAATTCTCCACATGAAGATAGGTACCAAAACAGAAAGAGACATTTTCCCCACAAAGAGAAAAATACACCGTTAGTACTCTTTTTTTCAATAAGTTGTGATTCCATCACAGGATGATAGGTCCACCTACAGGAAAGTGCATTATCCCCAGTGGAAGACGGGTTTCCTCACAGGAAGCGCTTTTCCCTAACAGGAAGTGTCGTTCTCCCACAGGAAGTTTCAATTCCCCCACAGGAAAGTGAGCTTCCTTCACAGAAAGTTTAGTCAACACATAGGAAAGTGCATTTCCCCCCCAGGAAGGAGCGATGCCTTCACAGATAGATACTTCCACACACAGTAACATCCATTTTGCACAAAGAAAGTAGGGTTCCTACACCTGAAGGCGCAATTCCGTCACAGGAATATAGATTCCAACACAGGTAGAGACATTTCTCCCACAGAGAGGAGGGTACCCCCACAGGTAGTTCTCTTTCCCTTCAACAAGTGTCGATTCGATCACAGGATGATTGGTCCGCCTACAGGAAATTGCATTTCTTCCAGTAGCAGACGGGTTGCCTCACCGGAAGTGCTTTTCCCCAACCGGAAGAGGTGTTCTGCACAGGAAGTATCAATTCCCCCACAGGAAGGTAACCTTCCCTTACAGGAAGTTAGGTCCACATAGAAAGGGCATTTCCCCCACAGGAAGGTGAGATGCCCTCACAGGAAGTATGGTCCACAAAAAGGAAAGGGCATTTCCCCCACAGGAAGGTGAGATGCCCTCACAGGAAGATAGGTCCACACACAGTAAAACGCATTTGCCCCTCAAGAAGAAGTGTTCCTACAACCGAAGGGACAATACTCCACGGGAAGATAGGGTACAACACAGAAAGAGACATTACCCCACAAAGAGAAATGTACCACCCAGGGAGTTCTGTTTTTATTCCACAAGCTGTGATTCCATCACAGGATGATAGGTCCGCTTACTGGAAAGTGCATTTTCCGCAGTCGAAGACGGGTTTCCTTACAGGAAGTGTTTTCCCCAACAGGAAGAGGCGTTCTCCCACAGGAAGTTTCAATTCCCCCATAGGAAAGTGAGCTTCCCTCACAGGAATTTAGGTGAAGACACAGGAAAGAGCTTTTCCCCCACAGGAAGGTGAGTTACCATCACAGGAAGATAGGTCCACACACAGTAACATGCCTTTTGCAAAATGGTGGAAGGGTTCCTACACCTGAAGGGAAAATTGCTTCACAGGAATATGGGTTCCAACACAGGTACAGACATTTGCCCCACAGAGAGAGGGTACCCCCACATGTACTTCTATTTCCTTTCAACAATTGTGGTTTCGATCACAGGATATTGGTCCGCCTAAGGGAAACTGCATTTCCCCCAGTGGGAGACGGGTTGCCTCACAATAAATGTTTTTCCCCAATAGGAACAACGTTCTCCCACAGGAAGTTTCAATTCACTACAGGATGGTGATCTTCCCTTTTAGGGGCAGAAAGGGCATTTCTGGCACAGAAAGGGCAGTTCCCCCACAAGAGGGTGAGATGCCCTCACAGGAAGATAGGTCCACACACAGTAAAACGCATTTGACCCTCAAGAAGAAGTGTTCCTACAACCGAAGGGACAATTCTCCACAGGAAGATAGGGTCCAACACAGAAAGAGACATTACCCCACAAAGAGAAATGTACCACCAAGGGAGTTCTGTTTTTATTCCACAAGCTGTGATTCCATCACAGGATGATAGGTCCGTTTACTGGAAAGTGCATTTTCCGCAGTCGAAGACGGGTTTCCTTACAGGAAGTGTTTTCCCCAACAGGAAGAGGCGTTCTCCCACAGGAAGTTTCAATTCCCCCATAGGAAAGTGAGCTTCCCTCACAGGAATTTAGGTGAAGACACAGGAAAGAGCTTTTCCCCCACAGGAGGTGAGTTACCATCACAGGAAGATAGGTCCACACACAGTAACATGCCTTTTGTAAAATGGTGGAAGGGTTCCTACACCTGAAGGGAAAATTGCTTCACAGGAATATGGGTTCCAACACAGGTAGAGACATTTGCCCCATAGAGAGAGGGTACCCCCACATGTCCTTCTATTTCCTTTCAACAATTGTCGATTCGATCACAGTATTATTGTTCCTCATAAAGGAAACTGCATTTCCCCCTGTGGGAGACGGGTTGCCTCACAGGAAGTGTTTTTCCCCATTAGAAACATCGTGCTCCCACAGGAAGTTTCAATTCCCCCACAGGAAGGTGAGCTTCCCTCACAGGAAGTTAGGTCCACACAGAAAGGGCATTTCTGGTTAAGGAAGGTGAGTTGCCCTCACAGGAAGATAGGTCCACACACAGTAAAATGGATGTGCCCCAAGGCAGAAGTGTTCCTACAGCGGAAGGGACAATTCTCCACAGGAAGATAGGTTTCTACACAGAAAGAGACATTTCCAACACAGAGAAATGTACCCCGAACGGTAGTTCTGTTTTTATTCAAAAAGTTTTGATTCCATCACAGGCTGGTATGTCCGCCTACAAGAAAGTGCTTTTCCCACAGTTTCAATACGGATTTCCTCACAGGAATTGCTTTTCCCCAACAGCAAAAGGCGTTCTCCCACAGGAAGTTACAATTACCCCACAAGAAGGAGAGCTTCCCTCACAGGAAGTTAGGTCCACACAGAAAGGGCATTTCTGGCACAGGAAGGTGAGATGCCCTCACAGGAAGATAGCTCAACACACAGTAAAAGGCTTGTGCTCCAAGGAAGAAGTGTTTCTACAGCGGAAGGGACAATTCTCCACACGATATAGGTTCCTAAACAGAAAGAGACATTTTCCCCACAAAGAGAAAAATACACCATTAGTACTCTTTTTTTCAATAAGTTGTGATTCCATCACAGGATGATAGGTCCACCTACAGGAAAGTGCATTATCCCCAGTGGAAGACGGGTTTCCTCACAGGAAGCGCTTTTCCCTAACAGGAAGTGTCGTTCTCCCACAGGAAGTTTCAATTCCCCCACAGGAAAGTGAGCTTCCCTCACAGAAAGTTTAGTCAACACATAGGACAGTGCATTTCCCCCCCAGGAAGGAGCGATGCCATCACAGATAGATAGTTCCACACACAGTAACATGCATTTTGCACAAAGAAAGTAGGGTTCCTACACCTGAAGGCGCAATTCCGTCACAGGAATATGGATTCCAACACAGGTAGAGACATTTCTCCCACAGAGAGGAGGGTACCCACACAGGTAGTTCTGTTTCCCTTCAACAAGTGTCGATTCGATCACAAGATGATTGGTCCGCCTACAGGAAATTGCATTTCCCCCAGTAGCAGACGTGTTGCCTCACCGGAATGGCTTTTCCCCAACCGGAAGAGGTGTTCTGCACAGGAAGTATCAATTCCCCCACAGGAAGGTGACCTTCCCTTACAGGAAATTAGGTCCACATAGAAAGGGCATTTCCCCCACAGGAAGGTGAGATGCCCTCACAGGAAGTATGGTCCACAAAAAGGAAAGGGCATTTCCCCCACAGGAAGGTGAGATGCACTCACAGGAAGATAGGTCCACACACAGTAAAACGCATTTGCCCCTCAAGAAGAAGTGTTCCTACAACCGAAGGGACAATTCTCCACGGGAAGATAGGGTACAACACAGAAAGAGACATTACCCCACAAAGAGAAATGTACCACCCAGGGAGTTCTGTTTTTATTCCACAAGCTGTGATTCCATCACAGGATGATAGGTCCGCTTACTGGAAAGTGCATTTTCCGCAGTCGAAGACGGGTTTCCTTACAGGAAGTGTTTTCCCCAACAGGAAGAGGCGTTCTCCCACAGGAAGTTCCAATTCCCCCATAGGAAAGTGAGCTTCCCTCACAGGAATTTAGGTGAAGACACAGGAAAGAGCTTTTCCCCCACAGGAAGGTGAGTTACCATCACAGGAAGATAGGTCCACACACAGTAACATGCCTTTTGCAAAATGGTGGAAGGGTTCCTACACCTGAAGGGAAAATTGCTTCACAGGAATATGGGTTCCAACACAGGTACAGACATTTGCCCCACAGAGAGAGGGTACCCCCACATGTACTTCTATTTCCTTTCAACAATTGTGGTTTCGATCACAGGATATTGGTCCGCCTAAGGGAAACTGCATTTCCCCCAGTGGGAGACGGGTTGCCTCACAATAAGTGTTTTTCCCCAATAGGAACAACGTTCTCCCACAGGAAGTTTCAATTCACTACAGGATGGTGTTCTTCCCTTTTAGGGGCAGAAAGGGCATTTCTGGCACAGAAAGGGCTGTTCCCCCACAAGACGGTGAGATGCCCTCACAGGAAGATAGGTCCACACACAGTAAAACGCATTTGCCCAACAGAAGAAGTGTTCCTACAACCAAAGGGACAATTCTCCACAGGAAGATAGGTTCCTATACAGAAAGAGACATTTCGCCCACAAATAGAAATGTACCACCTAGGGAGTTCTGTTTTTATTCTACAAGTTGTGATTCCATCACAGGATGATAGGTCCGCTTACTGGAAAGTGCATTTTCCGCAGTCGAAGACGGGTTTCCTTACAGGAAGTGCTTTTCCCCAACAGGAAGAGGCGTTCTCCCAAAGGAAGTGTCAATTCCCCCACAGGAAAGTGAGCTTCCCTAACAGGAATTTAGGTCAACACACAGGAAAGAGCATTTCCCCCACAGGAAGGTGAGTTACCACCACAGGAAGATAGGTCCACACACAGTAACATGCATTTTGCAAAAAGGAGAAGGGTTCCTACACCTGAAGGGAAAATTCCTTCACAGGAATATGGGTTCCAACACAGGTAGAGACATTTGCCCCACAGAGAGGAGGGTACCCCGACATGTCCTTCTATTTCCTTTCAACAATTGTCGATTCGATCACAGTATTATTGTTCCTCGTAAAGGAAACTGCATTTCCCCCTGTGGCAGACGGGTTGCCTCACAGGAAGTGTTTTTCCCCATTAGAAACATCGTGCTCCCACAGGAAGTTTCAATTCCCCCACAGGAAGGTGAGCTTCCCTCACAGGAAGTTAGGTCCACACAGAAAGGGCATTTCTGGTTAAGGAAGGTGAGTTGCCCTCACAGGAAGATAGGTCCACACACAGTAAAATGGATGTGCCCCAAGGCAGAAGTGTTCCTACAGCGGAAGGGACAATTCTCCACAGGAAGATAGGTTTCTACACAGAAAGAGACATTTCCAACACAGAGAAATGTACCCCGATGGGTAGTTCTGTTTTTATTCAAAAAGTTTTGATTCCATCACAGGCTGGTAGGTCCGCCTACAGGAAAGTGCTTTTCCCACAGTTTCAATACGGATTTCCTCACAGGAATTGCTTTTCCCCAACAGCAAAAGGCGTTCTCCCACAGGAAGTTACAATTACCCCACAGGAAGGAGAGCTTCCCTCACAGGAAGTTAGGTCCACACAGAAAGGGCATTTCTGGCACAGGAAGGTGAGATGCCCTCACAGGAAGATAGCTCCACACACAGTAAAAGGCTTGTGCCCCAAGGAAGAAGTGTTTCTACAGCGGAAGGGACAATTCTCCACATGATATAGGTTCCTAAACAGAAAGAGACATTTTCCCCACAAAGAGAAAAATACACCGTTAGTACTCTTTTTTTCAATAAGTTGTGATTCCATCACAGGATGATAGGTCCACCTACAGGAAAGTGCATTATCCCCAGTGGAAGACGGGTTTCCTCACAGGAAGCGCTTTTCCCTAACAGGAAGTGTCGTTCTCCCACAGGAAGTTTCAATTCCCCCACAGGAAAGTGAGCTTCCCTCACAGAAAGTTTAGTCAACACATAGGAAAGTGCATTTCCCCCCCAGCAAGGAGCGATGCCATCACAGATAGATAGTTCCACACACAGTAACATGCATTTTGCACAGAGAAAATAGGGTTCCTACACCTGAAGGCGCAATTCCGTCACAGGAATATGGATTCCAACACAGGTAGAGACATTTCTCCCACAGAGAGGAGGGTACCCACACAGGTAGTTCTGTTTCCCTTCAACAAGTGTCGATTCGATCACAGGATGATTGGTCCGCCTACAGGAAATTGCATTTCCCCCAGTACCAGACGTGTTGCCTCACCGGAAGTGCTTTTCCCCAACCGGAAGAGGTGTTCTGCACAGGAAGTATCAATTCCCCCACAGGAAGGTGACCTTCCCTTCCAGGAAATTAGGTCCACATAGAAAGGGCATTTCCCCCACAGGAAGGTGAGATGCCCTCACAGGAAGTATGGTCCACAAAAAGGAAAGGGCATTTCCCCCACAGGAAGGTGAGATGCCCTCACAGGAAGATAGGTCCACACACAGTAAAACGCATTTGCCCCTCAAGAAGAAGTGTTCCTACAACCGAAGGGACAATTCTCCACGGGAAGATAGGGTTCAACACAGAAAGAGACATTACCCCACAAAGAGAAATGTACCACCCAGGGAGTTCTGTTTTTATTCCACAAGCTGTGATTCCATCACAGGATGATAGGTCCGCTTACTGGAAAGTGCATTTTCCACAGTCGAAGACGGGTTTCCTTACAGCAAGTGTTTTCCCCAACAGGAAGAGGCGTTCTCCCACAGGAAGTTTCAATTCCCCCATAGGAAAGTGAGCTTCCCTCACAGGAATTTAGGTGAAGACACAGGAAAGAGCTTTTCCCCCACAGGAAGGTGAGTTACCATCACAGGAAGATAGGTCCACACACAGTAACATGCCTTTTGCAAAATGGTGGAAGGGTTCCTACACCTGAAGGGAAAATTGCTTCACAGGAATATGGGTTCCAACACAGGTACAGACATTTGCCCCACAGAGAGAGGGTACCCCCACATGTACTTCTATTTGCTTTCAACAATTGTGGTTTCGATCACAGGATATTGGTCCGCCTAAGGGAAACTGCATTTCCCCCAGTGGGAGACGGGTTGCCTCACAATAAGTGTTTTTCCCCAATAGGAACAACGTTCTCCCACAGGAAGTTTCAATTCACTACAGGATGGTGATCTTCCCTTTTAGGGGCAGAAAGGGCATTTCTGGCACAGAAAGGGCAGTTCCCCCACAAGAGGGTGAGATGCCCTCACAGGAAGATAGGTCCACACACAGTAAAACGCATTTGCCCCACAGAAGAAGTGTTCCTACAACCAAAGGGACAATTCTCCACAGGAAGATAGGTTCCTATACAGAAAGAGACATTTCCCCCACAAATAGAAATGTACCACCCAGGGAGTTCTGTTTTTATTCTACAAGTTGTGATTCCATCACAGGATGATAGGTCCGCTTACTGGAAAGTGCATTTTCCGCAGTCGAAGACGGGTTTCCTTACAGGAAGTGCTTTTCCCCAACAGGAAGAGGCGTTCTCCCACAGGAAGTGTCAATTCCCCCACAGGAAAGTGAGCTTCCCTAACAGGAATTTAGGTCAACACACAGGAAAGAGCATTTCCCCCACAGGAAGGTGAGTTGCCATCAAAGGAAGATAGGTCCACACACAGTAACATGCATTTTGCAAAAAGGAGAAGGGTTCCTACACCTGAAGGGAAAATTCCTTCACAGGAATATGGGTTCCAACACAGGTAGAGACATTTGCCCCACAGAGAGGAGGGTACCCCCACATGTCCTTCTATTTCCTTTCAACAATTGTCGATTCGATCACAGTATTATTGTTCCTCGTAAAGGAAACTGCATTTCCCCCTGTGGGAGACGGGTTGCCTCACAGGAAGTGTTTTTCCCCATTAGAAACATCGTGCTCCCACAGGAAGTTTCAATTCCCCCACAGGAAGGTGAGCTTCCCTCACAGGAAGTTAGGTCCACACAGAAAGGGCATTTCTGGTTAAGGAAGGTGAGTTGCCCTCACAGGAAGATAGGTCCACACACAGTAAAATGGATGTGCCCCAAGGCAGAAGTGTTCCTACAGCGGAAGGGACAATTCTCCACAGGAAGATAGGTTTCTACACAGAAAGAGACATTTCCAACACAGAGAAATGTACCCCGATCGGTAGTTCTGTTTTTATTCAAAAAGTTTTGATTCCATCACAGGCTGGTAGGTCCGCCTACAGGAAAGTGCTTTTCCCACAGTTTCAATACGGATTTCCTCACAGGAATTGCTTTTCCCCAACAGCAAAAGGCGTTCTCCCACAGGAAGTTACAATTACCCCACAGGAAGGAGAGCTTCCCTCACAGGAAGTTAGGTCCACACAGAAAGGGCATTTCTGGCACAGGAAGGTGAGATGCCCTCACAGGAAGATAGCTCCACACACAGTAAAAGGCTTGTGCCCCAAGGAAGAAGTGTTTCTACAGCGGAAGGGACAATTCTCCACACGATATAGGTTCCTAAACAGAAAGAGACATTTTCCCCACAAAGAGAAAAATACACCGTTAGTACTCTTTTTTTCAATAAGTTGTGATTCCATCACAGGATGATAGGTCCACCTACAGGAAAGTGCATTATCCCCAGTGGAAGACGGGTTTCCTCACAGGAAGCGCTTTTCCCTAACAGGAAGTGTCGTTCTCCCACAGGAAGTTTCTATTCCCCCACAGGAAAGTGAGCTTCCCTCACAGAAAGTTTAGTCAACACATAGGAAAGTGCATTTCCCCCCCAGCAAGGAGCGATGCCATCACAGATAGATAGTTCCACACACAGTAACATGCATTTTGCACAAAGAAAATAGGGTTCCTACACCTGAAGGCGCAATTCCGTCACAGGAATATGGATTCCAACACATGTAGAGACATTTCTCCCACAGAGAGGAGGGTACCCACACAGGTAGTTCTGTTTCCCTTCAACAAGTGTCGATTCGATCACAGGATGATTGGTCCGCCTACAGGAAATTGCATTTCCCCCAGTACCAGACGTGTTGCCTCACCGGAAGTCCTTTTCCCCAACCGGAAGAGGTGTTCTGCACACGAAGTATCAATTCCCCCACAGGAAGGTGACCTTCCCTTCCAGGAAATTAGGTCCACATAGAAAGGGCATTTCCCCCACAGGAAGGTGAGATGCCCTCACAGGAAGTATGGTCCACAAAAAGGAAAGGGCATTTCCCCCACAGGAAGGTGAGATGCCCTCACAGGAAGATAGGTCCACACACAGTAAAACGCATTTGACCCTCAAGAAGAAGTGTTCCTACAACCGAAGGGACAATTCTCCACGGGAAGATAGGGTCCAACACAGAAAGAGACATTACCCCACAAAGAGAAATGTACCACCCAGGGAGTTCTGTTTTTATTCCACAAGCTGTGATTCCATCACAGGATGATAGGTCCGCTTACTGGAAAGTGCATTTTCCGCAGTCGAAGACCGGTTTCCTTACAGGAAGTGTTTTCCCCAACAGGAAGAGGCGTTCTCCCACAGGAAGTTTCAATTCCCCCATAGGAAAGTGAGCTTCCCTCACAGGAATTTAGGTGAAGACACAGGAAAGAGCTTTTCCCCCACAGGAAGGTGAGTTACCATCACAGGAAGATAGGTCCACACACAGTAACATGCCTTTTGTAAAATGGTGGAAGGGTTCCTACACCTGAAGGGAAAATTGATTCACAGGAATATGGGTTCCAACACAGGTAGAGACATTTGCCCCATAGAGAGAGGGTACCCCCACATGTACTTCTATTTCCTTTCAACAATTGTGGTTTCGATCACAGGATATTGGTCCGCCTATGGGAAACTGCATTTCCCCCAGTGGGAGACGGGTTGCCTCACAATAAGTGTTTTTCCCCAATAGGAACAACATTCTCCCACAGGAAGTTTCAATTCACTACAGGATGGTGATCTTCCCTTTTAGGGGCAGAAAGGGCATTTCTGGCACAGAAAGGGCAGTTCCCCCACAAGAGGGTGAGATGCCCTCACAGGAAGATAGGTCCACACACAGTAAAACGCATTTGCCCCACAGAAGAAGTGTTCCTACAACCAAAGGGACAATTCTCCACAGGAAGATAGGTTCCTATACAGAAAGAGACATTTCCCCCACAAATAGAAATGTACCACCAAGGGAGTTCTGTGTTTATTCTACAAGTTGTGATTCCATCGCAGGATGATAGGTCCGCTTACTGGAAAGTGCATTTTCCGCAGTCGAAGACGGGTTTCCTTACAGAAAGTGCTTTTCCCCAACAGGAAGAGGCGTTCTCCCACAGGAAGTGTCAATTCCCCCACAGGAAAGTGAGCTTCCCTAACAGGAATTTAGGTCAACACACAGGAAAGAGCATTTCCCCCACAGGAAGGTGAGTTGCCATCAAAGGAAGATAGGTCCACACACAGTAACATGCATTTTGCAAAAAGGAGAAGGGTTCCTACACCTGAAGGGAAAATTCCTTCACAGGAATATGGGTTCCAACACAGGTAGAGACATTTGCCCCACAGAGAGGAGGGTACCCCCACATGTCCTTCTATTTCCTTTCAACAATTGTCGATTCGATCACAGTATTATTGTTCCTCGTAAAGGAAACTGCATTTCCCCCTGTGGGAGACGGGTTGCCTCACAGGAAGTGTTTTTCCCCATTAGAAACATCGTGCTCCCACAGGAAGTTTCAATTCCCCCACAGGAAGGTGAGCTTCCCTCACAGGAAGTTAGGTCCACACAGAAAGGGCATTTCTGGTTAAGGAAGGTGAGTTGCCCTCACAGGAAGATAGGTCCACACACAGTAAAATGGATGTGCCCCAAGGCAGAAGTGTTCCTACAGCGGAAGGGACAATTCTCCACAGGAAGATAGGTTTCTACACAGAAAGAGACATTTCCAACACAGAGAAATGTACCCCGATCGGTAGTTCTGTTTTTATTCAAAAAGTTTTGATTCCATCACAGGCTGGTAGGTCCGCCTACAGGAAAGTGCTTTTCCACAGTTTCAATACGGGTTTCCTCACAGGAATTTCTTTTCCCCAACAGCAAAAGGCGTTCTCCCACAGGAAGTTACAATTACCCCACAGGAAGGAGAGCTTCCCTCACAGGAAGTTAGGTCCACACAGAAAGGGCATTTCTGGCACAGGATGGTGAGTTGCCCTCACAGGAAGATAGCTCCACACACAGTAAAATGCTTGTGCCCCAAGGAAGAAGTGTTTCTACAGCGGAAGGGACAATTCTCCACATGATATAGGTTCCTAAACAGAAAGAGACATTTTCCCCACAAAGAGAAAAATACACCGTTAGTACTCTTTTTTTCAATAAGTTGTGATTCCATCACAGGATGATAGGTCCACCTACAGGAAAGTGCATTATCCCCAGTGGAAGACGGGTTTCCTCACAGGAAGCGCTTTTCCCTAACAGGAAGTGTCGTTCTCCCACAGGAAGTTTCTATTCCCCCACAGGAAAGTGAGCTTCCCTCACAGAAAGTTTAGTCAACACATAGGAAAGTGCATTTCCCCCCCAGCAAGGAGCGATGCCATCACAGATAGATAGTTCCACACACAGTAACATGCATTTTGCACAGAGAAAATAGGGTTCCTACACCTGAAGGCGCAATTCCGTCACAGGAATATGGATTCCAACACAGGTAGAGACATTTCTCCCACAGAGAGGAGGGTACCCACACAGGTAGTTCTGTTTCCCTTCAACAAGTGTCGATTCGATCACAGGATGATTGGTCCGCCTACAGGAAATTGCATTTCCCCCAGTACCAGACGTGTTGCCTCACCGGAAGTGCTTTTCCCCAACCGGAAGAGGTGTTCTGCACAGGAAGTATCAATTCCCCCACAGGAAGGTGACCTTCCCTTCCAGGAAATTAGGTCCACATAGAAAGGGCATTTCCCCCACAGGAAGGTGAGATGCCCTCACAGGAAGTATGGTCCACAAAAAGGAAAGGGCATTTCCCCCACAGGAAGGTGAGATTCCCTCACAGGAAGATAGGTCCACACACAGTAAAACGCATTTGCCCCTCAAGAAGAAGTGTTCCTACAACCGAAGGGACAATTCTCCACGGGAAGATAGGGTACAACACAGAAAGAGACATTACCCCACAAAGAGAAATGTACCACCCAGGGAGTTCTGTTTTTATTCCACAAGCTGTGATTCCATCACAGGATGATAGGTCCGCTTACTGGAAAGTGCATTTTCCGCAGTCGAAGACGGGTTTCCTTACAGGAAGTGTTTTCCCCAACAGGAAGAGGCGTTCTCCCACAGGAAGTTTCAATTCCCCCATAGGAAAGTGAGCTTCCCTCACAGGAATTTAGGTGAAGACACAGGAAAGAGCTTTTCCCCCACAGGAAGGTGAGTTACCATCACAGGAAGATAGGTCCACACACAGTAACATGCCTTTTGCAAAATGGTGGAAGGGTTCCTACACCTGAAGGGAAAATTGCTTCACAGGAATATGGGTTCCAACACAGGTACAGACATTTGCCCCACAGAGAGAGGGTACCCCCACATGTACTTCTATTTGCTTTCAACAATTGTGGTTTCGATCACAGGATATTGGTCCGCCTAAGGGAAACTGCATTTCCCCCAGTGGGAGACGGGTTGCCTCACAATAAGTGTTTTTCCCCAATAGGAACAACGTTCTCCCACAGGAAGTTTCAATTCACTACAGGATGGTGATCTTCCCTTTTAGGGGCAGAAAGGGCATTTCTGGCACAGAAAGGGCTGTTCCCCCACAAGAGGGTGAGATGCCCTCACAGGAAGATAGGTCCACACACAGTAAAACGCATTTGCCCCACAGAAGAAGTGTTCCTACAACCAAAGGGACAATTCTCCACAGGAAGATAGGTTCCTATACAGAAAGAGACATTTCCCCCACAAATAGAAATGTACCACCAAGGGAGTTCTGTTTTTATACTACAAGTTGTGATTCCATCACAGGATGATAGGTCCGCTTACTGGAAAGTGCATTTTCCGCAGTCGAAGACGGGTTTCCTTACAGGAAATGCTTTTCCCCAACAGGAAGAGGCGTTCTTCCACAGGAAGTGTCAATTCCCCCACAGGAAAGTGAGCTTCCCTAACAGGAATTTAGGTCAACACACAGGAAAGAGCATTTCCCCCACAGGAAGGTGAGTTGCCATCAAAGGAAAATAGGTCCACACACAGTAACATGCATTTTGCAAAAAGGAGAAGGGTTCCTACACCTGAAGGGAAAATTCCTTCACAGGAATATGGGTTCCAACACAGGTAGAGACATTTGCCCCACAGAGAGGAGGGTACCCCCACATGTCCTTCTATTTCCTTTCAACAATTGTCGATTCGATCACAGTATTATTGTTCCTCGTAAAGGAAACTGCATTTCCCCCTGTGGGAGACGGGTTGCCTCACAGGAAGTGTTTTTCCCCATTAGAAACATCGTGCTCCCACAGGAAGTTTCAATTCCCCCACAGGAAGGTGAGCTTCCCTCACAGGAAGTTAGGTCCACACAGAAAGGGCATTTCTGGTTAAGGAAGGTGAGTTGCCCTCACAGGAAGATAGGTCCACACACAGTAAAATGGATGTGCCCCAAGGCAGAAGTGTTCCTACAGCGGAAGGGACAATTCTCCACAGGAAGATAGGTTTCTACACAGAAAGAGACATTTCCAACACAGAGAAATGTACCCCGATCGGTAGTTCTGTTTTTATTCAAAAAGTTTTGATTCCATCACAGGCTGGTAGGTCCGCCTACAGGAAAGTGCTTTTCCCACAGTTTCAATACGGATTTCCTCACAGGAATTGCTTTTCCCCAACAGCAAAAGGCGTTCTCCCACAGGAAGTTACAATTACCCCACAGGAAGGAGAGCTTCCCTCACAGGAAGTTAGGTCCACACAGAAAGGGCATTTCTGGCACAGGAAGGTGATATGCCCTCACAGGAAGATAGCTCCACACACAGTAAAAGGCTTGTGCCCCAAGGAAGAAGTGTTTCTACAGCGGAAGGGACAATTCTCCACACGATATAGGTTCCTAAACAGAAAGAGACATTTTCCCCACAAAGAGAAAAATACACCGTTAGTACTCTTTTTTTCAATAAGTTGTGATTCCATCACAGGATGATAGGTCCACCTACAGGAAAGTGCATTATCCCCAGTGGAAGACGGGTTTCCTCACAGGAAGCGCTTTTCCCTAACAGGAAGTGTCGTTCTCCCACAGGAAGTTTCTATTCCCCCACAGGAAAGTGAGCTTCCCTCACAGAAAGTTTAGTCAACACATAGGAAAGTGCATTTCCCCCCCAGCAAGGAGCGATGCCATCACAGATAGATAGTTCCACACACAGTAACATGCATTTTGCACAAAGAAAATAGGGTTCCTACACCTGAAGGCGCAATTCCGTCACAGGAATATGGATTCCAACACATGTAGAGACATTTCTCCCACAGAGAGGAGGGTACCCACACAGGTAGTTCTGTTTCCCTTCAACAAGTGTCGATTCGATCACAGGATGATTGGTCCGCCTACAGGAAATTGCATTTCCCCCAGTACCAGACGTGTTGCCTCACCGGAAGTGCTTTTCCCCAACCGGAAGAGGTGTTCTGCACAGGAAGTATCAATTCCCCCACAGGAAGGTGACCTTCCCTTCCAGGAAATTAGGTCCACATAGAAAGGGCATTTCCCCCACAGGAAGGTGAGATGCCCTCACAGGAAGTATGGTCCACAAAAAGGAAAGGGCATTTCCCCCACAGGAAGGTGAGATGCCCTCACAGGAAGATAGGTCCACACACAGTAAAACGCATTTGCCCCTCAAGAAGAAGTGTTCCTACAACCGAAGGGACAATTCTCCACGGGAAGATAGGGTCCAACACAGAAAGAGACATTACCCCACAAAGAGAAATGTACCACCCAGGGAGTTCTGTTTTTATTCCACAAGCTGTGATTCCATCACAGGATGATAGGTCCGCTTACTGGAAAGTGCATTTTCCACAGTCGAAGACGGGTTTCCTTACAGCAAGTGTTTTCCCCAACAGGAAGAGGCGTTCTCCCACAGGAAGTTTCAATTCCCCCATAGGAAAGTGAGCTTCCCTCACAGGAATTTAGGTGAAGACACAGGAAAGAGCTTTTCCCCCACAGGAAGGTGAGTTACCATCACAGGAAGATAGGTCCACACACAGTAACATGCCTTTTGCAAAATGGTGGAAGGGTTCCTACACCTGAAGGGAAAATTGCTTCACAGGAATATGGGTTCCAACACAGGTACAGACATTTGCCCCACAGAGAGAGGGTACCCCCACATGTACTTCTATTTCCTTTCAACAATTGTGGTTTCGATCACAGGATATTGGTCCGCCTAAGGGAAACTGCATTTCCCCCAGTGGGAGACGGGTTGCCTCACAATAAGTGTTTTTCCCCAATAGGAACAACGTTCTCCCACAGGAAGTTTCAATTCACTACAGGATGGTGATCTTCCCTTTTAGGGGCAGAAAGGGCATTTCTGGCACAGAAAGGGCTGTTCCCCCACAAGAGGGTGAGATGCCCTCACAGGAAGATAGGTCCACACACAGTAAAACGCATTTGCCCCACAGAAGAAGTGTTCCTACAACCAAAGGGACAATTCTCCACAGGAAGATAGGTTCCTATACAGAAAGAGACATTTCCCCCACAAATAGAAATGTACCACCCAGGGAGTTCTGTTTTTATTCTACAAGTTGTGATTCCATCACAGGATGATAGGTCCGCTTACTGGAAAGTGCATTTTCCGCAGTCGAAGACGGGTTTCCTTACAGGAAGTGCTTTTCCCCAACAGGAAGAGGCTTTCTCCCACAGGAAGTGTCAATTCCCCCACAGGAAAGTGAGCTTCCCTAACAGGAATTTAGGTCAACACACAGGAAAGAGCATTTCCCCCACAGGAAGGTGAGTTGCCATCAAAGGAAGATAGGTCCACACACAGTAACATGCATTTTGCAAAAAGGAGAAGGGTTCCTACACCTGAAGGGAAAATTCCTTCACAGGAATATGGGTTCCAACACAGGTAGAGACATTTGCCCCACAGAGAGGAGGGTACCCCCACATGTCCTTCTATTTCCTTTCAACAATTGTCGATTCGATCACAGTATTATTGTTCCTCGTAAAGGAAACTGCATTTCCCCCTGTGGGAGACGGGTTGCCTCACAGGAAGTGTTTTTCCCCATTAGAAACATCGTGCTCCCACAGGAAGTTTCAATTCCCCCACAGGAAGGTGAGCTTCCCTCACAGGAAGTTAGGTCCACACAGAAAGGGCATTTCTGGTTAAGGAAGGTGAGTTGCCCTCACAGGAAGATAGGTCCACACACAGTAAAATGGATGTGCCCCAAGGCAGAAGTGTTCCTACAGCGGAAGGGACAATTCTCCACAGGAAGATAGGTTTCTACACAGAAAGAGACATTTCCAACACAGAGAAATGTACCCCGATGGGTAGTTCTGTTTTTATTCAAAAAGTTTTGATTCCATCACAGGCTGGTAGGTCCGCCTACAGGAAAGTGCTTTTCCCACAGTTTCAATACGGATTTCCTCACAGGAATTGCTTTTCCCCAACAGCAAAAGGCGTTCTCCCACAGGAAGTTACAATTACCCCACAGGAAGGAGAGCTTCCCTCACAGGAAGTTAGGTCCACACAGAAAGGGCATTTCTGGCACAGGAAGGTGAGATGCCCTCACAGGAAGATAGCTCCACACACAGTAAAAGGCTTGTGCCCCAAGGAAGAAGTGTTTCTACAGCGGAAGGGACAATTCTCCACACGATATAGGTTCCTAAACAGAAAGAGACATTTTCCCCACAAAGAGAAAAATACACCGTTAGTACTCTTTTTTTCAATAAGTTGTGATTCCATCACAGGATGATAGGTCCACCTACAGGAAAGTGCATTATCCCCAGTGGAAGACGGGTTTCCTCACAGGAAGCGCTTTTCCCTAACAGGAAGTGTCGTTCTCCCACAGGAAGTTTCTATTCCCCCACAGGAAAGTGAGCTTCCCTCACAGAAAGTTTAGTCAACACATAGGAAAGTGCATTTCCCCCCCAGCAAGGAGCGATGCCATCACAGATAGATAGTTCCACACACAGTAACATGCATTTTGCACAAAGAAAATAGGGTTCCTACACCTGAAGGCGCAATTCCGTCACAGGAATATGGATTCCAACACATGTAGAGACATTTCTCCCACAGAGAGGAGGGTACCCACACAGGTAGTTCTGTTTCCCTTCAACAAGTGTCGATTCGATCACAGGATGATTGGTCCGCCTACAGGAAATTGCATTTCCCCCAGTACCAGACGTGTTGCCTCACCGGAAGTGCTTTTCCCCAACCGGAAGCGGTGTTCTGCACAGGAAGTATCAATTCCCCCACAGGAAGGTGACCTTCCCTTCCAGGAAATTAGGTCCACATAGAAAGGGCATTTCCCCCACAGGAAGGTGAGATGCCCTCACAGGAAGTATGGTCCACAAAAAGGAAAGGGCATTTCCCCCACAGGAAGGTGAGATGCCCTCACAGGAAGATAGGTCCACACACAGTAAAACGCATTTGACCCTCAAGAGGAAGTGTTCCTACAACCGAAGGGACAATTCTCCACGGGAAGATAGGGTCCAACACAGAAAGAGACATTACCCCACAAAGAGAAATGTACCACCCAGGGAGTTCTGTTTTTATTCCACAAGCTGTGATTCCATCACAGGATGATAGGTCCGCTTACTGGAAAGTGCATTTTCCGCAGTCGAAGACCGGTTTCCTTACAGGAAGTGTTTTCCCCAACAGGAAGAGGCGTTCTCCCACAGGAAGTTTCAATTCCCCCATAGGAAAGTGAGCTTCCCTCACAGGAATTTAGGTGAAGACACAGGAAAGAGCTTTTCCCCCACAGGAAGGTGAGTTAACATCACAGGAAGATAGGTCCACACACAGTAACATGCCTTTTGTAAAATGGTGGAAGGGTTCCTACACCTGAAGGGAAAATTGATTCACAGGAATATGGGTTCCAACACAGGTAGAGACATTTGCCCCATAGAAAGAGGGTACCCCCACATGTACTTCTATTTCCTTTCAACAATTGTGGTTTCGATCACAGGATATTGGTCCGCCTATGGGAAACTGCATTTCCCCCAGTGGGAGACGGGTTGCCTCACAATAAGTGTTTTTCCCCAATAGGAACAACATTCTCCCACAGGAAGTTTCAATTCACTACAGGATGGTGATCTTCCCTTTTAGGGGCAGAAAGGGCATTTCTGGCACAGAAAGGGCAGTTCCCCCACAAGAGGGTGAGATGCCCTCACAGGAAGATAGGTCCACACACAGTAAAACGCATTTGCCCCACAGAAGAAGTGTTCCTACAACCAAAGGGACAATTCTCCACAGGAAGATAGGTTCCTATACAGAAAGAGACATTTCCCGCACAAATAGAAATGTACCACCAAGGGAGTTCTGTTTTTATTCTACAAGTTGTGATTCCATCGCAGGATGATAGGTCCGCTTACTGGAAAGTGCATTTTCCGCAGTCGAAGACGGGTTTCCTTACAGAAAGTGCTTTTCCCCAACAGGAAGAGGCGTTCTCCCACAGGAAGTGTCAATTCCCCCACAGGAAAGTGAGCTTCCCTAACAGGAATTTAGGTCAACACACAGGAAAGAGCATTTCCCCCACAGGAAGGTGAGTTGCCATCAAAGGAAGATAGGTCCACACACAGTAACATGCATTTTGCAAAAAGGAGAAGGGTTCCTACACCTGAAGGGAAAATTCCTTCACAGGAATATGGGTTCCAACACAGGTAGAGACATTTGCCCCACAGAGAGGACGGTACCCCCCACATGTCCTTCTATTTCCTTTCAACAATTGTCGATTCGATCACAGTATTATTGTTCCTCGTAAAGGAAACTGCATTTCCCCCTGTGGGAGACGGGTTGCCTCACAGGAAGTGTTTTTCCCCATTAGAAACATCGTGCTCCCACAGGAAGTTTCAATTCCCCCACAGGAAGGTGAGCTTCCCTCACAGGAAGTTAGGTCCACACAGAAAGGGCATTTCTGGTTAAGGAAGGTGAGTTGCCCTCACAGGAAGATAGGTCCACACACAGTAAAATGGATGTGCCCCAAGGCAGAAGTGTTCCTAGAGCGGAAGGGACAATTCTCCACAGGAAGATAGGTTTCTACACAGAAAGAGACATTTCCAACACAGAGAAATGTACCCCGATCGGTAGTTCTGTTTTTATTCAAAAAGTTTTGATTCCATCACAGGCTGGTAGGTCCGCCTACAGGAAAGTGCTTTTCCCACAGTTTCAATACGGGTTTCCTCACAGGAATTGCTTTTCCCCAACAGCAAAAGGCGTTCTCCCACAGGAAGTTACAATTACCCCACAGGAAGGAGAGCTTCCCTCACAGGAAGTTAGGTCCACACAGAAAGGGCATTTCTGGCACAGGAAGGTGAGTTGCCCTCACAGGAAGATAGCTCCACACACAGTAAAATGCTTGTGCCCCAAGGAAGAAGTGTTTCTACAGCGGAAGGGACAATTCTCCACATGATATAGGTTCCTAAACAGAAAGAGACATTTTCCCCACAAAGAGAAAAATACACCGTTAGTACTCTTTTTTTCAATAAGTTGTGATTCCATCACAGGATGATAGGTCCACCTACAGGAAAGTGCATTATCCCCAGTGGAAGACGGGTTTCCTCACAGGAAGCGCTTTTCCCTAACAGGAAGTGTCGTTCTCCCACAGGAAGTTTCTATTCCCCCACAGGAAAGTGAGCTTCCCTCACAGAAAGTTTAGTCAACACATAGGAAAGTGCATTTCCCCCCCAGCAAGGAGCGATGCCATCACAGATAGATAGTTCCACACACAGTAACATGCATTTTGCACAAAGAAAATAGGGTTCCTACACCTGAAGGCGCAATTCCGTCACAGGAATATGGATTCCAACACAGGTAGAGACATTTCTCCCACAGAGAGGAGGGTACCCACACAGGTAGTTCTGTTTCCCTTCAACAAGTGTCGATTCGATCACAGGATGATTGGTCCGCCTACAGGAAATTGCATTTCCCCCAGTACCAGACGTGTTGCCTCACCGGAAGTGCTTTTCCCCAACCGGAAGAGGTGTTCTGCACAGGAAGTATCAATTCCCCCACAGGAAGGTGACCTTCCCTTCCAGGAAATTAGGTCCACATAGAAAGGGCATTTCCCCCACAGGAAGGTGAGATGCCCTCACAGGAAGTATGGTCCACAAAAAGGAAAGGGCATTTCCCCCACAGGAAGGTGAGATTCCCTCACAGGAAGATAGGTCCACACACAGTAAAACGCATTTGCCCCTCAAGAAGAAGTGTTCCTACAACCGAAGGGACAATTCTCCACGGGAAGATAGGGTACAACACAGAAAGAGACATTACCCCACAAAGAGAAATGTACCACCCAGGGAGTTCTGTTTTTATTCCACAAGCTGTGATTCCATCACAGGATGATAGGTCCGCTTACTGGAAAGTGCATTTTCCGCAGTCGAAGACCGGTTTCCTTACAGGAAGTGTTTTCCCCAACAGGAAGAGGCGTTCTCCCACAGGAAGTTTCAATTCCCCCATAGGAAAGTGAGCTTCCCTCACAGGAATTTAGGTGAAGACACAGGAAAGAGCTTTTCCCCCACAGGAAGGTGAGTTACCATCACAGGAAGATAGGTCCACACACAGTAACATGCCTTTTGCAAAATGGTGGAAGGGTTCCTACACCTGAAGGGAAAATTGCTTCACAGGAATATGGGTTCCAACACAGGTACAGACATTTGCCCCACAGAGAGAGGGTACCCCCACATGTACTTCTATTTCCTTTCAACAATTGTGGTTTCGATCACAGGATATTGGTCCGCCTAAGGGAAACTGCATTTCCCCCAGTGGGAGACGGGTTGCCTCACAATAAGTGTTTTTCCCCAATAGGAACAACGTTCTCCCACAGGAAGTTTCAATTCACTACAGGATGGTGATCTTCCCTTTTAGGGGCAGAAAGGGCATTTCTGGCACAGAAAGGGCTGTTCCCCCACAAGAGGGTGAGATGCCCTCACAGGAAGATAGGTCCACACACAGTAAAACGCATTTGCCCCACAGAAGAAGTGTTCCTACAACCAAAGGGACAATTCTCCACAGGAAGATAGGTTCCTATACAGAAAGAGACATTTCCCCCACAAATAGAAATGTACCACCAAGGGAGTTCTGTTTTTATACTACAAGTTGTGATTCCATCACAGGATGATAGGTCCGCTTACTGGAAAGTGCATTTTCCGCAGTCGAAGACGGGTTTCCTTACAGGAAGTGCTTTTCCCCAACAGGAAGAGGCGTTCTTCCACAGGAAGTGTCAATTCCCCCACAGGAAAGTGAGCTTCCCTAACAGGAATTTAGGTCAACACACAGGAAAGAGCATTTCCCCCACAGGAAGGTGAGTTGCCATCAAAGGAAAATAGGTCCACACACAGTAACATGCATTTTGCAAAAAGGAGAAGGGTTCCTACACATGAAGGGAAAATTCCTTCACAGGAATATGGGTTCCAACACAGGTAGAGACATTTGCCCCACAGAGAGGAGGGTACCCCCACATGTCCTTCTATTTCCTTTCAACAATTGTCGATTCGATCACAGTATTATTGTTCCTCGTAAAGGAAACTGCATTTCCCCCTGTGGGAGACGGGTTGCCTCACAGGAAGTGTTTTTCCCCATTAGAAACATCGTGCTCCCACAGGAAGTTTCAATTCCCCCACAGGAAGGTGAGCTTCCCTCACAGGAAGTTAGGTCCACACAGAAAGGGCATTTCTGGTTAAGGAAGGTGAGTTGCCCTCACAGGAAGATAGGTCCACACACAGTAAAATGGATGTGCCCCAAGGCAGAAGTGTTCCTACAGCGGAAGGGACAATTCTCCACAGGAAGATAGGTTTCTACACAGAAAGAGACATTTCCAACACAGAGAAATGTACCCCGATCGGTAGTTCTGTTTTTATTCAAAAAGTTTTGATTCCATCACAGGCTGGTAGGTCCGCCTACAGGAAAGTGCTTTTCCCACAGTTTCAATACGGATTTCCTCACAGGAATTGCTTTTCCCCAACAGCAAAAGGCGTTCTCCCACAGGAAGTTACAATTACCCCACAGGAAGGAGAGCTTCCCTCACAGGAAGTTAGGTCCACACAGAAAGGGCATTTCTGGCACAGGAAGGTGATATGCCCTCACAGGAAGATAGCTCCACACACAGTAAAAGGCTTGTGCCCCAAGGAAGAAGTGTTTCTACAGCGGAAGGGACAATTCTCCACACGATATAGGTTCCTAAACAGAAAGAGACATTTTCCCCACAAAGAGAAAAATACACCGTTAGTACTCTTTTTTTCAATAAGTTGTGATTCCATCACAGGATGATAGGTCCACCTACAGGAAAGTGCATTATCCCCAGTGGAAGACGGGTTTCCTCACAGGAAGCGCTTTTCCCTAACAGGAAGTGTCGTTCTCCCACAGGAAGTTTCTATTCCCCCACAGGAAAGTGAGCTTCCCTCACAGAAAGTTTAGTCAACACATAGGAAAGTGCATTTCCCCCCCAGCAAGGAGCGATGCCATCACAGATAGATAGTTCCACACACAGTAACATGCATTTTGCACAAAGAAAATAGGGTTCCTACACCTGAAGGCGCAATTCCGTCACAGGAATATGGATTCCAACACATGTAGAGACATTTCTCCCACAGAGAGGAGGGTACCCACACAGGTAGTTCTGTTTCCCTTCAACAAGTGTCGATTCGATCACAGGATGATTGGTCCGCCTACAGGAAATTGCATTTCCCCCAGTACCAGACGTGTTGCCTCACTGGAAGTGCTTTTCCCCAACCGGAAGAGGTGTTCTGCACAGGAAGTATCAATTCCCCCACAGGAAGGTGACCTTCCCTTCCAGGAAATTAGGTCCACATAGAAAGGGCATTTCCCCCACAGGAAGGTGAGATGCCCTCACAGGAAGTATGGTCCACAAAAAGGAAAGGGCATTTCCACCACAGGAAGGTGAAATGCCCTCACAGGAAGATAGGTCCACACACAGTAAAACGCATTTGACCCTCAAGAGGAAGTGTTCCTACAACCGAAGGGACAATTCTCCACGGGAAGATAGGGTCCAACACAGAAAGAGACATTACCCCACAAAGAGAAATGTACCACCCAGGGAGTTCTGTTTTTATTCCACAAGCTGTGATTCCATCACAGGATGATAGGTCCGCTTACTGGAAAGTGCATTTTCCGCAGTCGAAGACCGGTTTCCTTACAGGAAGTGTTTTCCCCAACAGGAAGAGGCGTTCTCCCACAGGAAGTTTCAATTCCCCCATAGGAAAGTGAGCTTCCCTCACAGGAATTTAGCTGAAGACACAGGAAAGAGCTTTTCCCCCACAGGAAGGTGAGTTACCATCACAGGAAGATAGGTCCACACACAGTAACATGCCTTTTGTAAAATGGTGGAAGGGTTCCTACACCTGAAGGGAAAATTGATTCACAGGAATATGGGTTCCAACACAGGTAGAGACATTTGCCCCATAGAGAGAGGGTACCCCCACATGTACTTCTATTTCCTTTCAACAATTGTGGTTTCGATCACAGGATATTGGTCCGCCTAAGGGAAACTGCATTTCCCCCAGTGGGAGACGGGTTGCCTCACAATAAGTGTTTTTCCCCAATAGGAACAACATTCTCCCACAGGAAGTTTCAATTCACTACAGGATGGTGATCTTCCCTTTTAGGGGCAGAAAGGGCATTTCTGGCACAGAAAGGGCAGTTCCCCCACAAGAGGGTGAGATGCCCTCACAGGAAGATAGGTCCACACACAGTAAAACGCATTTGCCCCACAGAAGAAGTGTTCCTACAACCAAAGGGACAATTCTCCACAGGAAGATAGGTTCCTATACAGAAAGAGACATTTCCCCCACAAATAGAAATGTACCACCAAGGGAGTTCTGTTTTTATTCTACAAGTTGTGATTCCATCGCAGGATGATAGGTCCGCTTACTGGAAAGTGCATTTTCCGCAGTCGAAGACGGGTTTCCTTACAGAAAGTGCTTTTCCCCAACAGGAAGAGGCGTTCTCCCACAGGAAGTGTCAATTCCCACACAGGAAAGTGAGCTTCCCTAACAGGAATTTAGGTCAACACACAGGAAAGAGCATTTCCCCCACAGGAAGGTGAGTTGCCATCAAAGGAAGATAGGTCCACACACAGTAACATGCATTTTGCAAAAAGGAGAAGGGTTCCTACACCTGAAGGGAAAATTCCTTCACAGGAATATGGGTTCCAACACAGGTAGAGACATTTGCCCCACAGAGAGGAGGGTACCCCCACATGTCCTTCTATTTCCTTTCAACAATTGTCGATTCGATCACAGTATTATTGTTCCTCGTAAAGGAAACTGCATTTCCCCCTGTGGGAGACGGGTTGCCTCACAGGAAGTGTTTTTCCCCATTAGAAACATCGTGCTCCCACAGGAAGTTTCAATTCCCCCACAGGAAGGTGAGCTTCCCTCACAGGAAGTTAGGTCCACACAGAAAGGGCATTTCTGGTTAAGGAAGGTGAGTTGCCCTCACAGGAAGATAGGTCCACACACAGTAAAATGGATGTGCCCCAAGGAAGAAGTGTTCCTACAGCGGAAGGGACAATTCTCCACAGGAAGATAGGTTTCTACACAGAAAGAGACATTTCCAACACAGAGAAATGTACCCCGATCGGTAGTTCTGTTTTTATTCAAAAAGTTTTGATTCCATCACAGGCTGGTAGGTCCGCCTACAGGAAAGTGCTTTTCCCACAGTTTCAATACGGATTTCCTCACAGGAATTGCTTTTCCCCAACAGCAAAAGGCGTTCTCCCACAGGAAGTTACAATTACCCCACAGGAAGGAGAGCTTCCCTCACAGGAAGTTAGGTCCACACAGAAAGGGCATTTCTGGCACAGGAAGGTGAGATGCCCTCACAGGAAGATAGCTCCACACACAGTAAAAGGCTTGTGCCCCAAGGAAGAAGTGTTTCTACAGCGGAAGGGACAATTCTCCACACGATATAGGTTCCTAAACAGAAAGAGACATTTTCCCCACAAAGAGAAAAATACACCGTTAGTACTCTTTTTTTCAATAAGTTGTGATTCCATCACAGGATCATAGGTCCACCTACAGGAAAGTGCATTATCCCCAGTGGAAGACCTGTTTCCTCACAGGAAGCGCTTTTCCCTAACAGGAAGTGTCCTTCTCCCACAGGAAGTTTCTATTCCCCCACAGGAAAGTGAGCTTCCCTCACAGAAAGTTTAGTCAACACATAGGAAAGTGCATTTCCCCCCCAGCAAGGAGCGATGCCATCACAGATAGATAGTTCCACACACAGTAACATGCATTTTGCACAGAGAAAATAGGGTTCCTACACCTGAAGGCGCAATTCCGTCACAGGAATATGGATTCCAACACAGGTAGAGACATTTCTCCCACAGAGAGGAGGGTACCCACACAGGTAGTTCTGTTTCCCTTCAACAAGTGTCGATTCGATCACAGGATGATTGGTCCGCCTACAGGAAATTGCATTTCCCCCAGTACCAGACGTGTTGCCTCACCGGAAGTGCTTTTCCCCAACCGGAAGAGGTGTTCTGCACAGGAAGTATCAATTCCCCCACAGGAAGGTGACCTTCCCTTCCAGGAAATTAGGTCCACATAGAAAGGGCATTTCCTCCACAGGAAGGTGAGATGCCCTCACAGGAAGTATGGTCCACAAAAAGGAAAGGGCATTTCCCCCACAGGAAGGTGAGATGCCCTCACAGGAAGATAGGTCCACACACAGTAAAACGCATTTGACCCTCAAGAAGAAGTGTTCCTACAACCGAAGGGACAATTATCCACGGGAAGATAGGGTCCAACACAGAAAGAGACATTACCCCACAAAGAGAAATGTACCACCCAGGGAGTTCTGTTTTTATTCCACAAGCTGTGATTCCATCACAGGATGATAGGTCCGCTTACTGGAAAGTGCATTTTCGGCAGTCGAAGACGGGTTTCCTTACAGCAAGTGTTTTCCCCAACAGGAAGAGGCGTTCTCCCACAGGAAGTTTCAATTCCCCCATAGGAAAGTGAGCTTCCCTCACAGGAATTTAGGTGAAGACACAGGAAAGAGCTTTTCCCCCACAGGAAGGTGAGTTACCATCACAGGAAGATAGGTCCACACACAGTAACATGCCTTTTGCAAAATGGTGGAAGGGTTCCTACACCTGAAGGGAAAATTGCTTCACAGGAATATGGGTTCCAACACAGGTACAGACATTTGCCCCACAGAGAGGGGGTACCCCCACATGTACTTCTATTTGCTTTCAACAATTGTGGTTTCGATCACAGGATATTGGTCCGCCTAAGGGAAACTGCATTTCCCCCAGTGGGAGACGGGTTGCCTCACAATAAGTGTTTTTCCCCAATAGGAACAACGTTCTCCCACAGGAAGTTTCAATTCACTACAGGATGGTGATCTTCCCTTTTAGGGGCAGAAAGGGCATTTCTGGCACAGAAAGGGCAGTTCCCCCACAAGAGGGTGAGATGCCCTCACAGGAAGATAGGTCCACACACAGTAAAACGCATTTGCCCCACAGAAGAAGTGTTCCTACAACCAAAGGGACAATTCTCCACAGGAAGATAGGTTCCTATACAGAAAGAGACATTTCCCCCACAAATAGAAATGTACCACCAAGGGAGTTCTGTTTTTATTCTACAAGTTGTGATTCCATCACAGGATGATAGGTCCGCTTACTGGAAAGTGCATTTTCCGCAGTCGAAGACGGGTTTCCTTACAGAAAGTGCTTTTCCCCAACAGGAAGAGGCGTTCTCCCACAGGAAGTGTCAATTCCCCCACAGGAAAGTGAGCTTCCCTAACAGGAATTTAGGTCAACACACAGGAAAGAGCATTTCCCCCACAGGAAGGTGAGTTGCCATCAAAGGAAGATAGGTCCACACACAGTAACATGCATTTTGCAAAAAGGAGAAGGGTTCCTACACCTGAAGGGAAAATTCCTTCACAGGAATATGGGTTCCAACACAGGTAGAGACATTTGCCCCACAGAGAGGAGGGTACCCCCACATGTCCTTCTATTTCCTTTCAACAATTGTCGATTCGATCACAGTATTATTGTTCCTCGTAAAGGAAACTGCATTTCCCCCTGTGGGAGACGGGTTGCCTCACAGGAAGTGTTTTTCCCCATTAGAAACATCGTGCTCCCACAGGAAGTTTCAATTCCCCCACAGGAAGGTGAGCTTCCCTCACAGGAAGTTAGGTCCACACAGAAAGGGCATTTCTGGTTAAGGAAGGTGAGTTGCCCTCACAGGAAGATAGGTCCACACACAGTAAAATGGATGTGCCCCAAGGCAGAAGTGTTCCTACAGCGGAAGGGACAATTCTCCACAGGAAGATAGGTTTCTACACAGAAAGAGACATTTCCAACACAGAGAAATGTACCCCGATCGGTAGTTCTGTTTTTATTCAAAAAGTTTTGATTCCATCACAGGCTGGTAGGTCCGCCTACAGGAAAGTGCTTTTCCCACAGTTTCAATACGGGTTTCCTCACAGGAATTGCTTTTCCCCAACAGCAATAGGCGTTCTCCCACAGGAAGTTACAATTACCCCACAGGAAGGAGAGCTTCCCTCACAGGAAGTTAGGTCCACACAGAAAGGGCATTTCTGGCACAGGAAGGTGAGATGCCCTCACAGGAAGATAGCTCCACACACAGTAAAAGGCTTGTGCCCCAAGGAAGAAGTGTTTCTACAGCAGAAGGGACAATTCTCCACACGATATAGGTTCCTAAACAGAAAGAGACATTTCCCCCACAAAGAGAAAAATACACCGTTAGTACTCTTTTTTTCAATAAGTTGTGATTCCATCACAGGATGATAGGTCCACCTACAGGAAAGTGCATTATCCCCAGTGGAAGACGGGTTTCCTCACAGGAAGCGCTTTTCCCTAACAGGAAGTGTCGTTCTCCCACAGAAAGTTTCTATTCCCCCACAGGAAAGTGAGCTTCCCTCACAGAAAGTTTAGTCAACACATAGGAAAGTGCATTTCCCCCCCAGGAAGGAGCGATGCCATCACAGATAGATAGTTCCACACACAGTAACATGCATTTTGCACAAAGAAAGTAGGGTTCCTACACCTGAAGGCGCAATTCCGTCACAGGAATATGGATTCCAACACAGGTAGAGACATTTCTCCCACAGAGAGGAGGGTACCCACACAGGTAGTTCTGTTTCCCTTCAACAAGTGTCGATTCGATCACAAGATGATTGGTCCGCCTACAGGAAATTGCATTTCCCCCAGTAGCAGACGTGTTGCCTCACCGGAAGTGCTTTTCCCCAACCGGAAGAGGTGTTCTGCACAGGAAGTATCAATTCCCCCACAGGAAGGTGACCTTCCCTTCCAGGAAATTAGGTCCACATAGAAAGGGCATTTCCCCCACAGGAAGGTGAGATGCCCTCACAGGAAGTATGGTCCACAAAAAGGAAAGGGCATTTCCCCCACAGGAAGGTGAGATGCCCTCACAGGAAGATAGGTCCACACACAGTAAAACGCATTTGCCCCTCAAGAAGAAGTGTTCCTACAACCGAAGGGACAATTCTCCACGGGAAGATAGGGTACAACACAGAAAGAGACATTACCCCACAAAGAGAAATGTACCACCCAGGGAGTTCTGTTTTTATTCCACAAGCTGTGATTCCATCACAGGATGATAGGTCCGCTTACTGGAAAGTGCATTTTCCGCAGTCGAAGACGGGTTTCCTTACAGGAAGTGTTTTCCCCAACAGGAAGAGGCGTTCTCTCACAGGAAGTTTCAATTCCCCCATAGGAAAGTGAGCTTCCCTCACAGGAATTTAGGTGAAGACACAGGAAAGAGCTTTTCCCCCACAGGAAGGTGAGTTACCATCACAGGAAGATAGATCCACACACAGTAACATGCCTTTTGCAAAATGGTGGAAGGGTTCCTACACCTGAAGGGAAAATTGCTTCACAGGAATATGGGTTCCAACACAGGTAGAGACATTTGCCCCACAGAGAGAGGGTACCCCCACATGTACTTCTATTTCCTTTCAACAATTGTGGTTTCGATCACAGGATATTGGTCCGCCTAAGGGAAACTGCATTTCCCCCAGTGGGAGACGGGTTGCCTCACAATAAGTGTTTTTCCCCAATAGGAACAACGTTCTCCCACAGGAAGTTTCAATTCACTACAGGATGGTGATCTTCCCTTTTAGGGGCAGAAAGGGCATTTCTGACACAGAAAGTGCATTTCCAGCACAGGAAGGTGAGATGCCCTCACAGGAAGATAGGTCCACACACAGTAAAATGCATGTGCCCCAAGGAAGAAGTGTTCCTACAGAGGAAGGGACAATTCTCCACAGGTTGATAGGTTCCTACACAGAAAGAGACATTTCCCCCACAAAGAGAAAAATACCCCCACTGGTAGTACTCTTTTTTTCAACAAGTTGTGATTCCATCACAGGATGATAGGCCAACCTACAGGAAAGTGCATTTTTCCCAGGGGAAGATTGGTTTCCTCAAAGGAAGTGCTTTTCCCTAACAGGAAGAGGCGTTCTCCCACAGGAAGTTGCAATTCCCCCACTGGAAAGTGAGCTTCCCTCACAGGAAGTTCAGTCAACACATAGGAAAGTGCATTCCCCCCCCCCCCCCAGGAAGGTGAGATGCCATCACAGATATAGTTCCACACACAGTTACATGCATTTTGCACAAAGAAAGTAGGGTTCCTACACCTGAAGGGGCAATTCCGTCACAGGAATATGGGTTCCAACACAGGTAGAGACACTTTTCCCACAGAGAGGTTTGTACCCCCACAGGTAGTTCTGTTTTTCTTCAATAAGTTGCGATTCCATCACAGGATGATAGGTCCGCTTAAAGGAAAGTGCATTTCCGCAGTTTTAAGACGGGTTTCCTCACAGGTATTGAATTTTCCCCACAACAAACGGCGTTCTCTCACAGGAAGTTTCTATTCCCAAACAGGAAGGTGAGCTTCCCTCACAGGAAGTATGGTCCACAAAAAGGAAAGGGCATTTCCCCCACAGGATGGTGAGATGCCCTCACAGGAAGATAGGTCCACACACAGTAAAACGCATTTGCTCCACAAGATGAAGTGTTCCTACAACCGAAGGGACAATTCTCCACAGGAAGATAGGTTCCTATACAGAAAGAGACATTTCCCCCACAAAGAGAAATGTACCACCCAGGGAGTTCTGTTTTTATTCCAGAAGCTGTGATTCCATCACAGGATGATAGGTCCGCTTACTGGAAAGTGCATTTTCCCCAGTGGAAGACGGGTTTCCTCACAGGAAGTTCGTTTCCCTAACAAAAGAGGCGTTCTCCCACAGGAAGTGTCAATTCCCCCACAGGAAAGTGAGCTTCCCTCACAGGACGTTCAGTCAACAAATAGGAAAGTGCATTTCCCCCCCCAGCAAGGTGAGATGCCATCACAGATAGATAGTTCTACACACAGTAACATGCATTTTGCACAAAGAAAGTAGGGTTCCTACACCTGAAGGGGCAATTCCGTCACAGGAATATGGGTCCAAACACAGGGAGACATTTCTCCCACAGAGAGGAGGGTACCCCACAGGTAGTTCTGTTTTCTATCAACAAGTGTCGATTCGGTCACAGGGTGATTGGTCCGCCTACAGGAAAGTGCATTTCCCCCAGTGGCAGACGGGTTGCCTCACAGGAAGTGCTTTTCCCCTACAGGAAGAGGTGTTCTTCCACAGGAAGTATCAATTCCCCCACAGCAAGGTGACCTTCCCTCACAGGAAGATATGTCCATATAGAAAGGGCATTTCCCCCACAGGAAGGTGAGTTGCCCTCACAGTAAGAAAGTTCCACACACAGTTAAATGCATGTGCCCCACAGGAAGAAGTGTTCCTACAGCAGAAGGGGCAATTCTCCACAAAAAGATAGGTTCCCACACAGAAAGAGACATTACCCAAAAGAGAGTAATGTACCCCCACAGGTAGTTCTGTTTTTCTTCAATAAGTTGCGATTCCATCACAGGATGATAGGTCCGCCTAAAGGAAAGTGCATTTACAGAGTTTTAAGACGGGTTTCCTCCAAGGAATTGAATTTTCCCCACAGCAAAAGGCGTTCTCTCACTGGAAGTTTCAATTCCCGCGCAGGAAGGTGAGCTTCCCTCACAGGAAGTATGGTCCACAAAAAGGAAAGGGCATTTCCCCCACAGGAAGGTGAGATGCCCTCACAGGAAGATAGGTCCACACACAGTAAAACGCATTTGCCCCACAGAAGAAGTGTTCTTACAACCGAAGGGACAATTCTCCACAGGAAGATAGGTTCCTATACAGAAAGAGACATTTCCCCCACAAATAGAAATGTACCACCAAGGGAGTTCTGTTTTTATTCTACAAGTTGTGATTCCATCACAGGATGATAGGTCCGCTTACTGGAAAGTGCATTTTCCGCAGTCGAAGACGGGTTTCCTTACAGGAAGTGCTTTTCCCCAACAGGAAGAGGCGTTCTCCCAAAGGAAGTGTCAATTCCCCCACAGCAAGGTGACCTTCCCTCACAGGAATTTACGTCAACACACAGGAAAGAGCATTTCCCCCACAGGAAGGTGATTTGCCATCACAGGAAGATAGGTCCACACACAGTAACATGCATTTTGCAAAAAGGAGAAGGGTTCCTACACCTGAAGGGAAAATTCCTTCACAGGAATATGGGTTCCAACACAGGTAGAGACATTTGCCCCACAGAGAGGAGGGTACCCCCACATGTACTTCTATTTCCTTTCAACAATTGTCGATTCGATCACAGTATTATTGTTCCTCGTAAAGGAAACTGCATTTCCCCCTGTGGGAGACGGGTTGCCTCACAGGAAGTGTTTTTCCCCATTAGAAACATCGTGCTCCCACAGGAAGTTTCAATTACCCCACAGGAAGGAGAGCTTCCCTCACAGGAAGTTAGGTCCACACAGGAAGGGCATTTCTGGCACAGGAAGGTGAGATGCCCTGACAGGAAGATAGCTCCACACACAGTAAAATGCTTGTGCCCCAAGGAAGAAGTGTTTCTACAGCGGAAGGGACAATTCTCCACATGATATAGGTTCCTAAACAGAAAGAGACATTTCCCCCACAAAGAGAAAAATACACCGTTAGTACTCTTTTTTTCAATAAGTTGTGATTCCATCACAGGATGATAGGTCCACCTACAGGAAAGTGCATTATCCCCAGTTGAAGACGGGTTTCCTCACAGGAAGCGCTTTTCCCTAACAGGAAGTGTCGTTCTCCCACAGGAAGTTTCAATTCCCCCACAGGAAAGTGACCTTCCCTCACAGAAAGTTTAGTCAACCCATAGGAAATTGCATTTCCCCCCCAGGAAGGAGCGATGCCATCACAGATTGATAGTTCCACTCACAGTAACATGCATTTTGCACAAAGAAAGTAGGGTTCCTACACCGGAAGTGCTTTTCCCCAACCGGAAGAGGTGTTCTGCACGGGAAGTATCAATTCCCCCACAGGAAGGTGACCTTCCCTTACAGGAAATTAGGTCCACATAGAAAGGGCATTTCCGCCACAGGAAGGTGAGATGCCCTCACAGGAAGTATGGTCCACAAAAAGGAAAGGGCATTTCCCCCACAGGAAGGTGAGATGCCCTCACAGGAAGATAGGTCCACACACAGTAAAACGCATTTGCCCCTCAAGAAGAAGTGTTCCTACAACCGAAGGGACAATTCTCCTCGGGAAGATAGGGTCCAACACAGAAAGAGACATTACCCCACAAAGAGAAATGTACCACCCAGGGAGTCCTGTTTTTATTCCACAAGCTGTGATTCCATCACAGGATGATAGGTCCGCTTACTGGAAAGTGCATTTTCCGCAGTCGAAGACGGGTTTCCTTACAGGAAGTGCTTTTCCCCAACAGGAAGAGGCGTTCTCCCACAGGAAGTGTCAATTCCCCCACAGGAAAGTGAGCTTCCCTAACAGGAATTTAGGTCAACACACAGGAAAGAGCATTTCCCCCACAGGAAGGTGAGTTGCCATCAAAGGAAGATAGGTCCACACACAGTAACATGCATTTTGCAAAAAAGAGAAGGGTTCCTACACCTGAAGGGAAAATTCCTTCACAGGAATATGGGTTCCAACACAGGTAGAGACATTTGCCCCACAGAGAGGAGGGTACCCCCACATGTACTTCTATTTCCTTTCAACAATTGTCGATTCGATCACAGTATTATTGTTCCTCGTAAAGGAAACTGCATTTCCCCCTGTGGGACACGGGTTGCCTCACAGGAAGTGTTTTTCCCCATTAGAAACATCGTGCTCCCACAGGATGTTTCAATTCCCCCACAGGAAGGTGAGCTTCCCTCACAGGAAGTTAGGTCCACACAGAAAGAGCATTTCTGGTTAAGGAAGGTGAGTTGCCCTCCCAGGAAGATAGGTCCACACCAGTAAAATGGATGTGCCCCAAGGAAGAAGTGTTCCTACAGCGGAAGGGACAATTCTCCACAGGAAGATAGGTTTCTACACAGAAAGAGAATTTCCAACACAGAGAAATGTACCCCGATCGGTAGTTCTGTTTGTATTCAACAAGTTTTGATTTCATCACAGGCTGGTAGGTCCTCCTAAAGGAAAGTGCTTTTCCCCCAGTTTCAATACGGGTTTCCTCACAGGAATTGCTTTTCCCCAACAGTAAAAGCCTTTCTCCCACAGGAAGTTACAATTACCCCACAGGAAGGAGAGCTTCCCTCACAGGAAGTTAGGTCCACACGAAAGGGCATTTCTGGCACAGGAAGGTGAGATGCCCTGACAGGAAGATAGCTCCACACACAGTAAAGTGCTTGTGCCCCAAGGAAGAAATGTTTCTACAGCGGAAGGGATAATTCTCCACTTGATATAGGTTCCTAAACAGAAAGAGACATTTTCCCCACAAAGAGAAAAATACACCGTTAGTACTCTTTTTTTCAATATGTTGTGATTCCATCACAGGATGATAGGTCCACCTACAGGAAAGTGCATTATCCCCAGTGGAAGTCGGGTTTCCTCACAGGAAGCACTTTTCCCTAACAGGAAGTGTCGTTCTGCCACAGGAAGTTTCAATTCCCCCACAGGAAAGTGAGATTCCCTCACAGAAAGTTTAGTCAACACATAGGAAAGTGCATTTCCCCCCCAGGAAGGAGCGATGCCTTCACAGATAGATACTTCCGCACACAGTAACATGCATTTTGCACAAAGAAAGTAGGGTTCCTACACCTGAAGGCGCAATTCCGTCACAGGAATATAGATTCCAACACAGGTAGAGACATTTCTCCCACAGAGAGTTTTGTACCCCCACAGGTAGTTCTGTTTCCCTTCTACAAGTGTCGATTTGATCACAGGGTAATTGGTCCGCCTACAGGAAAGTGCATTTCCTCCAGTGGCAGACGGGTTGCCTCACAGGAAGTGCTTTTCCCCAACAAGAAGAGGAGTTCTCCCTCAGGAAGTATCAATTCCCCCACAGCAAGGTGACCTTCCCTCACAGGAAGTTAGGTCCACATAGAAAGGGCATTTCCCACACAGGAAGGTGAGTTGCCCTCACAGCAAGATAGGTCCACACACAGTAAAATGCATGTGCCCCACAGGAAGAAGTGTTCCTACAGCAAAAGGGGCAATTCTCCACAGGAAGATAGGTTCCTACACAGAAAGAGACATTACCCAAAAGAGAGAATTGTACCCCCACAGGTAGTTCTGTTTTTCTTCCATAAGGTGCGATTCCATCACAGGATGATAGGTCCCCTTAAAGGAAAGTGCATTTCCGCAGTTTTAAGACGTGTTTCCTCACAGGAATTGAATTTTCCCCACAGCAAACGGCGTTCTCTCACAGGAAGTTTCAATTCCCAAACAGGAAGGTGAGCTTCCCTCACAGGAAGTATGGTCCACAAAAAGGAAAGGGCATTTCCCCCACAGGATGGTGAGATGCCCTCACAGGAAGATAGGTCCACACACAGTAAAACGCATTTGCTCCACAAGATGAAGTGTTCCTACAACGGAAGGGACAATTCTCCACAGGAAGATAGGTTCCTATACAGAAAGAGACATTTCCCCCACAAAGAGAAATGTACCACCCAGGGAGTTCTGTTTTTATTCCAGAAGCTGTGATTCCATCACAGGATGATAGGTCCGCTTACTGGAAAGTGCATTATCCCCAGTGGAAGACGGGTTTCCTCACAGGAAGCGCATTTCCCTAACAGGAAGTGTCGTTCTCCCACAGGAAATTTTCTATTCCCCCACAGGAAAGTGAGCTTCCTTCACAGAAAGTTTAGTCAACACATAGGAAAGTGCATTCCCCCCCCAGGAAGGAGCGATGCCATCACAGATAGATAGTTCCACACACAGTAACATGCATTTTGCACAAAGAACGTAGGGTTCCTACACCTGAAGGCGCAATTCCGTCACAGGAATATGGATTCCAACACAGGTAGAGACATTTCTCCCACAGAGAGGAGGGTACCCACAGAGGTAGTTCTGTTTCCCTTCAACAAGTGTCGATTCGATCACAGGATGATTGGTCCTGCCTACAGGAAATTGCATTTCCCCCAGTAGCAGACGTGTTGCCTCACCGGAAGTGCTTTTCCCCAACCGGAAGAGGTGTTCTGCACGGGAAGTATCAATTCCCCCACAGGAAGGTGACCTTCCCTTACAGGAAATTAGGTCCACATAGAAAGGGCATTTCCCCCACAGGAAGGTGAGATGCCCTCACAGGAAGTATTGTCCACAAAAAGGAAAGGGCATTTCCCCCACAGGACGGTGAGATGCCCTCACAGGAAGATAGCTCCACACACAGTAAAATGCTTGTGCCCCAAGGAAGAAGTGTTTCTACAGCGGAAGGGACAATTCTCCACATGAAATAGGTTCCTAAACAGAAAGAGACATTTTCCCCACAAAGAGAAAAATACACCGTTAGTACTCTTTTTTTCAATAAGTTGTGATTCCATCACAGGATGATAGGTCCACCTACAGGAAAGTGCATTATCCCCAGTTGAAGACGGGTTTCCTCACAGGAAGCGCTTTTCCCTAACAGGAAGTGTCGTTCTCAAACAGGAAGTTTCAATTCCCCCACAGGAAAGTGACCTTCCCTCACAGAAAGTTTAGTCAACCCATAGGAAATTGCATTTCCCCCCCAGGAAGGAGCGATGCCATCACAGATTGATAGTTCCACTCACAGTAACATGCATTTTGCACAAAGAAAGTAGGGTTCCTACACCTGAAGGCGCAATTCCATCACAGGAATATGGATTCCAACACAGGTAGAGACATTTCTCCCACAGAGAGGAGGGTACCCCCATACGTAGTTCTGTGTCCCTTTTACAAGTGTCGATTCGATCACAGGATGATTGGTCCACCTACAGGAAATTGCATTTCCCCAGTAGCAGACGGGTTGCCTCACCGGAAGTGCTTTTCCCCAACTGAAAGAGGTGTTCTGCACAGGAAGTATCAATTCACACAGAGGAAGGTGACCTTCCCTTACAGTAAGTTAGGTCCACATATAAAGGGCATTTCCCCCACAGGAAGGTGAGATGCCCTCACAGGAAGTATGGTCCACAAAAAGGAAAGGGCATTTCCCCCACAGGAAGGTGAGATGCCCTCACAGGAAGATAGGTCCACACACAGTAAAACGCATTTGCCCCTCAAGAAGAAGTGTTCCTACAACCGAATGGACAATTCTCCACGGGAAGATAGGGTCCAACACAGAAAGAGACATTACCCCACAAAGAGAAATGTACCACCCAGGGAGTTCTGTTTTTATTCCACAAGCTGTGATTCCATCACAGGATGATAGGTCCGCTTACTGGAAAGTGCATTTTCCGCAGTCGAAGACGGGTTTCCTTACAGGAAGAGTTTTCCCCAACACGAAGAGGCGTTCTCCCACAGGAAGTTTCAATTCCCCCATAGAAAAGTGAGCTTCCCTCACAGGAATTTAGGTGAAGACACAGGAAAGAGCATTTCCCCCACAGGAAGGTGAGTTACCATCACAGGAAGATAGGTCCACACACATTAACATGCATTTTGTAAAATGGTGGAAGGGTTCCTACACCTGAAGGGAAAATTTCTTCACAGGAATATGGGTTCCAACACAGGTAGAGACATTTGCCCCACAGAGAGAGGGTACCCCCACATGTACTTCTATTTCCTTTCAACAATTGTCGATTTGATCACAGGATTATTGGTCCGCCTAAGGGAAACTGCATTTTCCCCAGTGGGAGATGGGTTGCCTCACAATAAGTTTTTTTCCCCAATAGGAACAATGTTCTCCCACAGGAAGTTTCAATTCACTACAGGAAGGTAATCTTCCCTTTTAAGGGCAGAAAGGGCATTTCTGGCACAGAAAGGGCATTTCTCCACAGGAAGGTGAGATGCCCTCACAGGAAGATAGGTCCAGACACAGTAAAATGCATGTACCCCAAGGAAGAAGTGTTCCTACAGAGGAAGGGAAAATTCTCCACAGGTTGATAGGTTCCTACACAGAAAGAGACATTTCCCCCACAAAGAGAAAAATACCCCCACTGGTAGTACTCTTTTTTTCAACAAGTTGTGATTCCATCACAGGATGATAGGTCCACCTACAGGAAAGTGCATTTTTCCCAGTGGAAGACTGGTTTCCTCAAAGGAAGTGCTTTTCCCTGACAGGAAGAGGCGTTCTCCCACAGGATGTTGCAATTCCCCCACTGGAAAGTGAGCTTCCCTCACAGGAAATTCAGTCAACACATAGGAAAGTGCATTCCCCTCCCTCCCCCCAGGAAGGTGAGATGCCATCACAGATATAGTTCCACACACAGTTACATGCATTTTGCACAAAGAAAGTAGGATTCCTACACCTGAAGGGGCAATTCCGTCACAGGAATATGGGTTCCAACACAGGTAGAGACACTTTTCCCACAGAGAGGTTTGTACCCCCACAGGTAGTTCTGTTTTCTATCAACAAGTGTCGATTTGATCACAGGGTGATTGGTCCGCCTACAGGAAAGTGCATTTCCTCCAGTGGCAGACGGGTTGCCTCAGAGGAAGTGCTTTTCCCCCACTAGAAGAGGTGTTCTCCCTCAGGAAGTATCAATTCCCCCACAGCAAGGTGACCTTCCCTCACAGGAAGTTAGGTCCACATTGAAAGGGCATTTCCCCCACAGTAAGGTGAGTTGCCCTCACAGCAAGATAGGTCCACACACAGTAAAATGCATGTGCCCCACAGGAAGAAGTGTTCCTACAGCAAAAGGGGCAATTCTCCACAGGAAGATAGGTTCCTACACAGAAAGAGACAATACCCAAAAGAGAGAATTGTACCCCCACAGGTAGTTCTGTTTTTCTTCAATAAGTTGCGATTCCATCACAGGATGATAGGTCCGCTTAAAGGAAAGTGCATTTCCGCAGTTTTAAGACGGGTTTCCTCACAGGAATTGAATTTTTCCCACAGCAAACGGCGTTCTCTCACAGGAAGTTTCAATTCCCAAACAGGAAGGTGAGCTTCCCTCACAGGAAGTATGGTCCACAAAAAGGAAAGGGCATTTCCCCCACAGGCTGGTGAGATGCCCTCACAGGAAGATAGGTCCACACCAGTAAAACGCATTTGCTCCAGAAGATGAAGTGTTCCTGCAACCGAAGGGACAATTCTCCACAGGAAGATAGGTACCTATACAGAAAGAGACATTTCCCCCACAAAGAGAAATGTACCACCCAGGGAGTTCTGTTTTTATTCCAGAAGCTGTGATTCCATCACAGGATGATAGGTCCGCTTACTGGAAAGTGCATTATCCCCAGTGGAAGACGGGTTTCCTCACAGGAAGCGCTTTTCCCTAACAGGAAGTGTCGTTCTCCCTCAGGAAGTTTCTATTCCCCCACAGGAAAGTGAGCTTCCTCACAGAAAGTTTAGTCAACACATAGGAAAGTGCATTCCCCCCCCAGGAAGGAGCGATGCCATTACAGATAGATAGTTCCACACACAGTAACATGCATTTTGCACAAAGAAAGTAGGGTTCCTACACCTGAAGGCGCAATTCCGTCACAGGAATATGGATTCCAACACAGGTAGAGACATTTCTCCCACAGAGAGGAGGGTACCCACACAGGTAGTTCTGTTTCCCTTCAACAAGTGTCGATTCGATCACAGGATGATTGGTCTGCCTACAGGAAATTGCATTTCCCCCAGTAGCAGACGTGTTGCCTCACCGGAAGTGCTTTTCCCCAACCGGAAGAGGTGTTCTGCACAGGAAGTATCAATTCCCCCACAGGAAGGTGACCTTCCCTTCCAGGAAATTAGGTCGACATAGAAAGGGCATTTCCCCCACAGGAAGGTGAGATGCCCTCACAGGAAGTATGGTCCACAAAAAGGAAAGGGCATTTCCCCCACAGGAAGATGAGATGCCCTCACAGGAAGATAGGTCCACACACAGTAAAACGCATTTGCCCCTCAAGAAGAAGTGTTCCTACAACCGAAGGGACAATTCTCCACGGGAAGATAGGGTCCAACACAGAAAGAGACATTACCGCACAAAGAGAAATGTACCACCCAGGGAGTTCTGTTTTTATTCCACAAGCTGTGATTCCATCACAGGATGATAGGTCCGCTTAATGGAAAGTGCATTTTCCGCAGTCGAAGACGGGTTTCCTTACAGGAAGTGCTTTTCTTCAACAGGAAGAGGCGTTCTCCCACAGGAAGTGTCAATTCCCCCACAGGAAAGTGAGCTTCCCTAACAGGAATTTAGGTCAACACACAGGAAAGAGCATTTCCCCCACAGGAAGGTGAGCTTCCCTCACAGGAAGTTAGGTCCACACAGAAAGGGCATTTCTGGTTAAGGAAGGTGAGTTGCCCTCACAGGAAGATAGGTCCACACACAGTAAAATGGATGTGCCCCAAGGAAGAAGTGTTCCTACAGCGGAAGGGACAATTCTCCACAGGAAGATAGGTTTCTACACAGAAAGAGAATTTCCAACACAGAGAAATGTACCCCGATCGGTAGTTCTGTTTTTATTCAACAAGTTTTGATTCCATCACAGGCTGGTAGGTCCGCCTACAGGAAAGTGCTTTTCCCCCAGTTTCAATACGGGTTTCCTCACAGGAATTGCTTTTCCCCAACAGTAAAAGGCGTTCTCCCACAGGAAGTTACAATTACCCCACAGGAAGGAGAGCTTCCCTCACAGGAAGTTAGGTCCACACAGAAAGGGCATTTCTGACACAGGAAGGTGAGATGCCGTCACAGGAAGATAGCTCCACACAAAGTAAAATGCTTGTGCCCCAAGGAAGAAGTGTTTCTACAGCGGAAGGGACAATTCTCCACATGATATAGGTTCCTAAACAGAAAGAGACATTTTCCCCACAAAGAGAAAAATACACCGTTAGTACTGTTTTTTTCAATATGTTGTGATTCCATCACAGGATGATAGGTCCACCTACAGGAAAGTGCATTATCCCCAGTGGAAGACGGGTTTCCTCACAGGAAGCGCTTTTCCCTAACAGGAAGTGTCGTTCTGCCACAGGAAGTTTCAATTCCCCACAGGAAAGTGACCTTCCCTCACAGAAAGTTTAGTCAACACATAGGAAAGTGCATTTCCCCCCCAGGAAGGAGCGATGCCATCACAGATAGATAGTTCCACACACAGTAACATGCATTTTGCACAAAGAAAGTAGGGTTCCTACACCTGAAGGCGCAATTCCATCACAGGAATATGGATTCCAACACAGGTAGAGACATTTCTCCCACAGAGAGGTTTGTACCCCCACAGGTAGTTCTGTTTCCCTTCAACAAGTTTCGATTCGATCACAGGATGATTGGTCTGCCTACAGGAAATTGCATTTCCCCCAGTAGCAGACGTGTTGCTTCACCGGAAGTGCTTTTCCCCAACCGGAAGAGGTGTTCTGCACGGGAAGTATCAATTCCCCCACAAGAAGTTGACCTTCCCTTACAGGAAATTAGGTCCACATAGAAAGGGCATTTCCCCCACAGGAAGGTGAGATGCCCTCACAGGAAGTATGGTCCACAAAAAGGAAAGGGCATTTCCCCCACAGGAAGGTGAGATGCCCTCACAGGAAGATAGATCCACACACAGTAAAACGCAATTGCCCCTCAAGAAGAAGTGTTCCTACAACCGAAGGGACAATTCTCCACGGGAAGATAGGGTCCAACACAGAAAGAGACATTAACCCACAAAGAGAAATGTACCACCCAGGGAGTTCTGTTTTTATTCCACAAGCTGTGATTCCATCACAGGATGATAGGTCCGCTTACTGGAAAGTGCATTTTCCGCAGTCGAAGACGGGTTTCCTTACAGGAAGTGTTTTCCCCAACAGGAAGAGGCGTTCTCCCACAGGAAGTTTCAATTCCCCCATAGGAAAATGAGCTTCCCTCACAGGAATTTAGGTGAAGACACAGGAAAGAGCATTTCCCCCACAGGAAGGTGAGTTACCACCACAGGAAGATAGGTCCACACACAGTAACATGCATTTTGCAAAAAGGAGAAGGGTTCCTACATCTGAAGGGAAAATTCCTTCACACGAATATGGGTTCCAACACAGGTAGAGACATTTGCCCCACAGAGAGGAGGGTACCCCCACATGTCCTTCTATTTCCTTTCAACAATTGTCGATTCGATCACAGTATTATTGTTCCGCGTAAAGGAAACTGCATTTCCCCCTGTGGGAGACGGGTTGCCTCACAGGAAGTGTTTTTCCCCATTAGAAATATCGTGCTCCCACAGGAAGTTTCAATTCCCCCACAGGAACGTGAGCTTCCCTCACAGGAAGTTAGGTCCACACAGAAAGGGCATTTCTGGCACAGGAAGGTGAGATTCCCTCACAGGAAGATAGCTCTACACACAGTAAAACGCTTGTGCCCCAAGGAAGAAATGTTTCTACAGAGGAAGGGACAATTCTCCACATGAAGATAGGTTCCTAAACAGAAAGAGACATTATCCCCACAAAGAGAAAAATACACCGTTAGTATTCTTTTTTTCAATAAGTTGTGATTCCATCACAGGATGATAGGTCCACCTACAGGAAAGTGCATTATTCCCAGTGGAAGACGGATTTCCTCAACAGGAAGCGCTTTTCCCTAACAGGAAGTGTCGTTCTCCCACAGGAAGTTTCAATTCCCCCACAGGAAAGTGAGCTTCCCTCACAGAAAGTTTAGTCAACACATAGGAAAGTGCATTTCCCCCCCAGGAAGGAGCGATGCCTTCACAGATAGATACTTCCGCACACAGTAACATGCATTTTGCACAAAGAAAGTAGGGTTCCTACACCTGAAGGCGCAATTCCGTCACAGGAATATAGATTCCAACACAGGTAGAGACATTTCTCCCACAGAGAGGTTTGTACCCCCACAGGTAGTTCTGTTTTCTTTCAACAAGTGTCGATTTGATCACAGGGTGATTGGTCCGCCTACAGGAAAGTGCATTTCCTCCAGTGGCAGACGGGTTGCCTCAGAGGAAGTGCTTTTCCCCCACAAGAAGAGGTGTTCTCCCTCAGGAAGTATCAATTCCCCCACAGCAAGGTGACCTTCCCTCACAGGAAGTTAGGTCCACATAGAAAGGGCATTTCCCCCACAGGAAGGTGAGTTGCCCTCACAGCAAGATAGGTCCACACACAGTAAAATGCATGTGCCCCACAGGAAGAAGTGTTCCTACAGCAAAAGGAGCAATTCTCCAAAGGAAGATAGGTTCCTACACAGAAAGAGACATTACCCAAAAGAGAGAATTGTACCCCCGCAGGTAGTTCTGTTTTTCTTCCATAAGTTGCGATTCCATCACAGGATGATAGGTCCGCTTAAAGGAAAGTGCATTTCCGCAGTTTTAAGACGAGTTTCCTCACAGGAATTGAATTTTCCCCACAGCAAACGGTGTTCTCTCACAGGAAGTTTCAATTCCCAAACAGGAAGGTGAGCTTCCCTCACAGGAAGTATGGTCCACAAAAAGGAAAGGGCATTTCCCCCACAGGATGGTGAGATGCCCTCACAGGAAGATAGGTCCACACACAGTAAAACGCATTTGATCCACAAGATGAAGTATTCCTACAACGGAAGGGACAATTCTCCACAGGAAGATAGGTTCCTATACAGAAAGAGACATTTCCCCCACAAAGAGAAATGTACCACGCAGGGAGTTCTGTTTTTATTCCAGAAGCTGTGATTCCATCACAGGATGATAGGTCCGCTTACTGGAAAGTGCATTTTCCCCAGTGGAAGACGGGTTTCCTCACAGGAAGTTCGTTTCCCTAACAAAAGAGGCGTTCTCCCACAGGAAGTGTCAATTCCCCCACAGGAAAGTGAGCTTCCCTCACAGGACGTTCAGTCAACACATAGGAAAGTGCATTCCCCTCCCCCCCCCCTCAGGAAGGTGAGATTCCATCATAGATAGATAGTTCTACACACAGTAACATGCATTTTGCACAAAGAAAGTAGGGTTCCTACACCTGAAGGGGCAATTCCGTCACAGGAATATGGGTCCAAACACAGGGAGACATTACTCCCACAGAGAAGAGGGTACCCCACAGGTAGTTCTGTTTTCCTTCAACAAGTGTCGATTCGGTCACAGGGTGATTGGTCCGCCTACAGGAAAGTGCATTTCCCCCAGTGGCAGACGGGTTGCCTCACAGGAAGTGCTTTTCCCCAACAGGCAGAGGTGTTCTCCCACAGGAAGTATCAATTCCCCCACAGCAAGGTGACCTTCCCTCACAGGAAGATATGTCCATATAGAAAGGTCATTTCCCCCACAGGAAGGTGAGTTGCCCTCACAGGAAGATAGGTCCACACACAGTAAAATGGATGTGCCCCAAGGAAGAAGTGTTCCTACAGCGGAAGGGACAATTCTCCACAGGAAGATAGGTTCCTATACAGAAAGAGACATTTCCCCCACAAATAGAAATGTACCACCAAGGGAGTTCTGTTTTTATTCTACAAGTTGTGATTCCATCACAGGATGATAGGTCAGCTTACTGGAAAGTGCATTTTCCGCAGTCGAAGACAGGTTTCCTTACAGGAAGTGCTTTTCCCCAACAGGAAGAGGCGTTCTCCCACAGGAAGTGTCAAATCCACCAATGGAAAGTGAGCTTCCCTAACAGGAATTTAGGTCAACACACAGGAAAGAGCATTTCCCCACAGGAAGGTGAGTTGCCATCAAAGGAAGATAGGTCCACACACAGTAACATGCATTTTGCAAAAAGGAGAAGGGTTCCTACACCTGAAGGGAAAATTCCTTCACAGGAATATGGGTTCCAACACAGGTAGAGACATTTGCCCCACAGAGAGGACGGTACGCCCACATGTCCTTCTATTTCCTTTCAACAATTGTCGATTCGATCACAGTATTATTGTTCCGCGTAAAGGAAACTGCATTTCCCCCTGTGGGAGACGGGTTGCCTCACAGGAAGTGTTTTTCCCCATTAGAAACATCGTGCTCCCACAGGAAGTTTCAATTCCCCCACAGGAAGGTGAGCTTCCCTCACAGGAAGTTAGGTCCACACAGAAAGGGCATTTCTGGTTAAGGAAGGTGAGTTGCCCTCACAGGAAGATAGGTCCACACACTGTAAAATGGATGTGCCCCAAGGAAGAAGTGTTCCTACAGCGGAAGGGACAATTCTCCACAGGAAGAATGGTTTCTACACAGAAAGAGACATTTCCAACACAGAGAAATGTACCCCGATTGGTAGTTCTGTTTTTATTCAACAAGTTTTGATTCCATCACAGGCTGGTAGGTCCGCCTACAGGAAAGTGCTTTTCCCCCAGTTTCAATACGGGTTTCCTCACAGGAATTGCTTTTCCCCAACAGCAAAAGGCGTTCTCCCACAGGAAGTTCCAATTACCCCACAGGAAGGAGAGCTTCCCTCATAGGAATTTAGGTCCACACAGAAAGGGCATTTCTGGCACAGGAAGGTGAGATGCCCTCACAGGAAGATAGATCCACACACAGTAAAATGCTTGTGCCCCAAGGAAGAAGTGTTTCTACAGCGGAAGGGACAATTCTCCACATGAAGATAGGTTCATAAACAGAAAGAGACATTTTCCCCACAAAAAGAAAAATACACCGTTAGTACTCTTTTTTTCAATAAGTTGTGATTCCATCACAGGATGATAGGTCCACCTACAGGAAAGTGCATTATCCCCAGTGGAAGACGGGTTTCCTCACAGGAAGCGCTTTTCCCTAACAGGAAGTGTCGTTCTCCCACAGGAAGTTTCAATTCCCCCACAGGAAAGTGAGCTTCCCTCACAAGAAGTTCAGTCAACACATAGGAAAGTGCATCCCCCCCCCCCAGGAAGGTGAGATGCCATCACAGATATAGTTCCACACACAGTTACATGCATTTTGCACAAAGAAAGTAGGGTTCCTACACCTGAAGGGGCAATTCCGTCACAGGAATATGGGTTCCAACACAGGTAGAGACACTTCTCCCACAGAGAGGTTTGTACCCCCACAGGTAGTTCTGTTTTCTTTCAACAAGTGTCGATTTGATCACAGGGTGATTGGTCCGCCTACAGGAAAGTGAATTTCCTCCAGTGGCAGACGGGTTGCCTCACAGGAAGTGCTTTTCCCCAACAAGAAGAGGTGTTCTCCCTCAGGAAGTATCAATTCCCCCACAGCAAGGTGTCCTTCCCTCACAGGAAGTTAGGTCCACATCGAAAGGGCATTTCCCCCACAGGAAGGTGAGTTGCCCTCACAGCAAGATAGGTCCACACACAGTAAAATGCATGTGCCTCACAGGAAGAAGTGTTCCTACAGCAAAAGGGGCAATTCTCCACAGGAAGATAGGTTCCTACACAGAAAGAGACATTACCCAAAAGAGAGAATTGTACCCCCACAGGTAGTTCTGTTTTTCTTCCATAAGGTGCGATTCCATCACAGGATGATAGGTCCGCTTAAAGGAAAGTGCATTTCCGCAGTTTTAAGACGGGTTTCCTCACAGGAATTGAATTTTCCCCACAGCAAACGGCGTTCTCTCACAGGAAGTTTCAATTCCCAAACAGGAAGGTGAGCTTCCCTCACAGGAAGTATGGTCCACAAAAAGGAAAGGGCATTTCCCCCACAGGATGGTGAGATGCCCTCACAGGAAGATAGGTCCACACACAGTAAAACGCATTTGCTCCACAAGATAAAGTGTTCCTACAACGGAAGGGACAATTCTCCACAGGAAGATAGGTTCCTATACAGAAAGAGACATTTCCCCCACAAAGAGAAATGTACCACGCAGGGAGTTCTGTTTTTATTCCAGAAGCTGTGATTCCATCACAGGATGATAGGTCCGCTTACTGGAAAGTGCATTATCCCCAGTGGAAGACGGGTTTCCTCACAGGAAGCGATTTTCCCTAACAGGAAGTGTCGTTCTCCCACAGGAAGTTTCTATTCCCCCACAGGAAAGTGAGCTTCCTTCACAGAAAGTTTAGTCAACACATAGGAAAGTGCATTCCCCCCCCAGGAAGGAGCGATGCCATCACAGATAGATAGTTCCACACACAGTAACGTGCATTTTGCACCAAGAAAGTAGGGTTCCTACACCTGAAGGCGCAATTCCGTCACAGGAATATGGATTCCAACACAGGTAGAGACATTTCTCCCACAGAGAGGAGGGTACCCACACAGGTAGTTGTGTTTCCCTTCAACAAGTGTCGATTCGATCACAGGATGATTGGTCTGCCTACAGGAAATTGCATTTCCCCCAGTAGCAGACGTGTTGCCTCACCGGAAGTGCTTTTCCCCAACCGGGAGAGGTGTTCTGCACGGGAAGTATCAATTCCCCCACAGGAAGGTGACCTTCCCTTACAGGAAATTAGGTCCACATAGAAAGAGCATTTCCCCCACAGGAAGGTGAGATGCCCTCACAGGAAGATAGGTCCACACACAGTAAAACGCATTTGCCCCTCAAGAAGAAGTGTTCCTACAACCGAAGGGACAATTCTCCACGGGAAGATAGGGTCCAACACAGAAAGAGACATTACCCCACAAAGAGAAATGTACCACCCAGGGAGTTCTGTTTTTATTCCACAAGCTGTGATTCCATCACAGGATGATAGGTCCGCTTACTGGAAAGTGCATTTTCCGCAGTCAAAGACGGGTTTCCTTACAGGAAGTGCTTTTCCCCAACAGGAAGAGGCGTTCTCTCACAGGAAGTGTCAATTCCCCCACAGGAAAGTGAGCTTCCCTAACAGGAATTTAGGTCAACACACAGGAAAGAGCATTTCCCCCACAGGAAGGTGAGTTGCCATCAAAGGAAGATAGGTCCACACACAGTAACATGCATTTTGCAAAAAGGAGAAGGGTTCCTACACCTGAAGGGAAAATTCCTTCACAGGAATATGGGTTCCAATACAGGTAGAGACATTTGCCCCACAGAGAGGAGGGTACCCCCACATGTCTTTCTATTTCCTTTCAACAATTGTCGATTCGATCACAGTATTATTGTTCCTCGTAAAGGAAACTGCATTTCCCCCTGTGGGAGACGGGTTGCCTCACAGGAAGTGTTTTTCCCCATTAGAAACATCGTGCTCCCACAGGAAGTTTCAATTCCCCCACAGGAAGGTGAGCTTCCCTCACAGGAAGTTAGGTCCACACAGAAAGGGCATTTCTGGTTAAGGAAGGTGAGTTGCCCTCACAGGAAGATAGGTCCACACACAGTAAAATGGATGTGCCCCAAGGAAGAAGTGTTCCTACAGCGGAAGGGACAATTCTCCACAGGAAGATAGGTTTCTACACAGAAAGAGAATTTCCAACACAGAGAAATGTACCCCGATCGGTAGTTCTGTTTTTATTCAACAAGTTTTGATTCCATCACAGGCTGGTAGGTCCGCCTACAGGAAAGTGCTTTTCCCCCAGTTTCAATACGGGTTTCCTCACAGGAATTGCTTTTCCCCAACAGTAAAAGGCGTTCTCCCACAGGAAGTTACAATTACCCCACAGGAAGGAGAGCTTCCCTCACAGGAAGTTAGGTCCACACGAAAGGGCATTTCTGGCACAGGAAGGTGAGATGCCCTCACAGGAAGATAGCTCCACACACAGTAAAATGCTTGTGCCCCAAGGAAGAAGTGTTAATACAGCGGAAGGGACAATTCTCCACATGATATAGGTTCCTAAACAGAAAGAGACATTTTCCCCACAAAGAGAAAAATACACCGTTAGTACTCTTTTTTTCAATATGTTGTGATTCCATCACAGGATGATAGGTCCACCTACAGGAAAGTGCATTATCCCCAGTGGAAGACTGGTTTCCTCACAGGAAGCGCTTTTCCCTAACAGGAAGTGTCGTTCTGCCACAGGAAGTTTCAATTCCCCCACAGGAAAGTGAGCTTCCCTCACAGAAAGTTTAGTCAACACATAGGAAAGTGCATTTCCCCCCCAGGAAGGAGCGATGCCTTCACAGATAGATACTTCCGCACACAGTAACATGCATTTTGCACAAAGAAAGTAGGGTTCCTACACCTGAAGGCGCAATTCCGTCACAGGAATATAGATTCCAACACAGGTAGAGACATTTCTCCCACAGAGAGGTTTGTACCCCCACAGGTAGTTCTGTTTCCCTTCAACAAGTGTCGATTTGATCACAGGGTGATTGGTCCGCCTACAGGAAAGTGCATTTCCTCCAGTGGCAGACGGGTTGCCTCACAGGAAGTGCTTTTCCCCAACAAGAAGAGGAGTTCTCCCTCAGGAAGTATCAATTCCCCCACAGCAAGGTGACCTTCCCTCACAGGAAGTTAGGTCCACATAGAAAGGGCATTTCCCCCACAGGAAGGTGAGTTGCCCTCACAGCAAGATAGGTCCACACACAGTAAAATGCATGTGCCCCACAGGAAGAAGTGTTCCTACAGCAAAAGGGGCAATTCTCCACAGGAAGATAGGTTCCTACACAGAAAGAGACATTACCCAAAAGAGAGAATTGTACCCCCACAGGTAGTTCTGTTTTTCTTCCATAAGGTGCGATTCCATCACAGGATGATAGGTCCGCTTAAAGGAAAGTGCATTTCCGCAGTTTTAAGACGGGTTTCCTCACAGGAATTGAATTTTCCCCACAGCAAACGGCGTTCTCTCACAGGAAGTTTCAATTCCCAAACAGGAAGGTGAGCTTCCCTCACAGGAAGTATGGTCCACAAAAAGGAAAGGGCATTTCCCCCACAGGATGGTGAGATGCCCTCACAGGAAGATAGGTCCACACACAGTAAAACGCATTTGCTCCACAAGATAAAGTGTTCCTACAACGGAAGGGACAATTCTCCACAGGAAGATAGGTTCCTATACAGAAAGAGACATTTCCCCCACAAAGAGAAATGTACCACGCAGGGAGTTCTGTTTTTATTCCAGAAGCTGTGATTCCATCACAGGATGATAGGTCCGCTTACTGGAAAGTGCATTATCCCCAGTGGAAGACGGGTTTCCTCACAGGAAGCGATTTTCCCTAACAGGAAGTGTCGTTCTCCCACAGGAAGTTTCTATTCCCCCACAGGAAAGTGAGCTTCCTTCACAGAAAGTTTAGTCAACACATAGGAAAGTGCATTCCCCCCCCCCCAGGAAGGAGCGATGCCATCACAGATAGATAGTTCCACACACAGTAACGTGCATTTTGCACCAAGAAAGTAGGGTTCCTACACCTGAAGGCGCAATTCCGTCACAGGAATATGGATTCCAACACAGGTAGAGACATTTCTCCCACAGAGAGGAGGGTACCCACACAGGTAGTTGTGTTTCCCTTCAACAAGTGTCGATTCGATCACAGGATGATTGGTCTGCCTACAGGAAATTGCATTTCCCCCAGTAGCAGACGTGTTGCCTCACCGGAAGTGCTTTTCCCCACCGGAAGAGGTGTTCTGCACGGGAAGTATCAATTCCCCCACAGGAAGGTGACCTTCCCTTACAGGAAATTAGGTCCACATAGAAAGGGCATTTCCCCCACAGGAAGGTGAGATGCCCTCACAGGAAGTATGGTCCACAAAAAGGAAAGGGCATTTCCCCCACAGGAAGGTGAGATGCCCTCACAGGAAGATAGGTCCACACACAGTAAAACGCATTTGCCCCTCAAGAAGAAGTGTTCCTACACCCGAAGGGACAATTCTCCACGGGAAGATAGGGTCCAACACAGAAAGAGACATTACCCCACAAAGAGAAATGTACCACCCAGGGAGTTCTGTTTTTATTCCACAAGCTGTGATTCCATCACAGGATGATAGGTCCGCTTAATGGAAAGTGCATTTTCCGCAGTCGAAGACGGGTTTCCTTACAGGAAGTGCTTTTCCCCAACAGGAAGAGGCGTTCTCCCACAGGAAGTGTCAATTCCCCCACGGGAAAGTGAGCTTCCCTAACAGGAATTTAGGTCAACACACAGGAAAGAGCATTTCCCCCACAGGAAGGTGAGTTGCCATCAAAGGAAGATAGGTCCACACACAGTAACATGCATTTTGCAAAAAGGGGAAGGGTTCCTACACCTGAAGGGAAAATTCCTTCACAGGAATATGGGTTCCAACACAGGTAGAGACATTTGCCCCACAGAGAGGAGGGTACCCCCACATGTCCTTCTATTTCCTTTCAACAATTGTCGATTCGATCACAGTATTATTGTTCCTCGTAAAGGAAACTGCATTTCCCCCTGTGGGAGACGGGTTGCCTCACAGGAAGTGTTTTTCCCCATTAGAAACATCGTGCTCCCACAGGAAGTTTCAATTCCCCCACAGGAAGGTGAGCTTCCCTCACAGGAAGTTAGGTCCACACAGAAAGGGCATTTCTGGTTAAGGAAGGTGAGTTGCCCTCACAGGAAGATAGGTCCACACACAGTAAAATGGATGTGCCCCAAGGAAGAAGTGTTCCTACAGCGGAAGGGACAATTCTCCACAGGAAGATAGGTTTCTACACAGAAAGAGAATTTCCAACACAGAGAAATGTACCCCGATCGGTAGTTCTGTTTTTATTCAACAAGTTTTGATTCCATCACAGGCTGGTAGGTCCGCCTACAGGAAAGTGCTTTTCCCCCAGTTTCAATACGGGTTTCCTCACAGGAATTGCTTTTCCCCAACAGTAAAAGCCGTTCTCCCACAGGAAGTTACAATTACCCCACAGGAAGGAGAGCTTCCCTCACAGGAAGTTAGGTCCACACGAAAGGGCATTTCTGGCACAGGAAGGTGAGATGCCCTCACAGGAAGATAGCTCCACACACAGTAAAATGCTTGTGCCCCAAGGAAGAAGTGTTTCTACAGCGGAAGGGACAATTCTCCACATGATATAGGTTCCTAAACAGAAAGAGACATTTTCCCCACAAAGAGAAAAATACACCGTTAGTACTCGTTTTTTCAATATGTTGTGATTCCATCACAGGATGATAGGTCCACCTACAGGAAAGTGCATTATCCCCAGTGGAAGACGGGTTTCCTCACAGGAAGCGCTTTTCCCTAACAGGAAGTGTCGTTCTGCCACAGGAAGTTTCAATTCCCCCACAGGAAAGTGAGCTTCCCTCACAGAAAGTTTAGTCAACACATAGGAAAGTGCATTTCCCCCCCAGGAAGGAGCGATGCCTTCACAGATAGATACTTCCGCACACAGTAACATGCATTTTGCACAAAGAAAGTAGGGTTCCTACACCTGAAGGCGCAATTCCGTCACAGGAATATAGATTCCAACACAGGTAGAGACATTTCTCCCACAGAGAGGTTTGTACCCCCACAGGTAGTTCTGTTTCCCTTCAACAAGTGTCGATTTGATCACAGGGTGATTGGTCCGCCTACAGGAAAGTGCATTTCCTCCAGTGGCAGACGGGTTGCCTCACAGGAAGTGCTTTTCCCCAACAAGAAGAGGAGTTCTCCCTCAGGAAGTATCAATTCCCCCACAGCAAGGTGACCTTCCCTCACAGGAAGTTAGGTCCACATAGAAAGGGCATTTCCCCCACAGGAAGGTGAGTTGCCCTCACAGCAAGATAGGTCCACACACAGTAAAATGCATGTGCCCCACAGGAAGAAGTGTTCCTACAGCAAAAGGGGCAATTCTCCACAGGAAGATAGGTTCCTACACAGAAAGAGACATTACCCAAAAGAGAGAATTGTACCCCCACAGGCAGTTCTGTTTTTCTTCCATAAGGTGCGATTCCATCACAGGATGATAGGTCCGCTTAAAGGAAAGTGCATTTCCGCAGTTTTAAGACGGGTTTCCTCACAGGAATTGAATTTTCCCCACAGCAAACGGCGTTCTCTCACAGGAAGTTTCAATTCCCAAACAGGAAGGTGAGCTTCCCTCACAGGAAGTATGGTCCACAAAAAGGAAAGGGCATTTCCCCCACAGGATGGTGAGATGCCCTCACAGGAAGATAGGTCCACACACAGTAAAACGCATTTGCTCCACAAGATGAAGTGTTCCTACAACGGAAGGGACAATTCTCCACAGGAAGATAGGTTCCTATACAGAAAGAGACATTTCCCCCACAAAGAGAAATGTACCACGCAGGGAGTTCTGTTTTTATTCCAGAAGCTGTGATTCCATCACAGGATGATAGGTCCGCTTACTGGAAAGTGCATTATCCCCAGTGGAAGACGGGTTTCCTCACAGGAAGCGCTTTTCCCTAACAGGAAGTGTCGTTCTCCCACAGGAAGTTTCTATTCCCCCACAGGAAAGTGAGCTTCCCTCACAGAAAGTTTAGTCAACACATAGGAAAGTGCATTCCCCCCCCAGGAAGGAGCGATGCCATCACAGATAGATAGTTCCACACACAGTAACATGCATTTTGCACAAAGAAAGTAGGGTTCCTACACCTGAAGGCGCAATTCCGTCACAGGAATATGGATTCCAACACAGGTAGAGACATTTCTCCCACAGAGAGGAGGGTACCCACACAGGTAGTTGTGTTTCCCTTCAACAAGTGTCGATTCGATCACAGGATGATTGGTCTGCCTACAGGAAATTGCATTTCCCCCAGTAGCAGACGTGTTGCCTCACCGGAAGTGCTTTTCCCCAACCGGAAGAGGTGTTCTGCACGGGAAGTATCAATTCCCCCACAGGAAGGTGACCTTCCCTTACAGGACATTAGGTCCACATAGAAAGGGCATTTCCCCCACAGGAAGGTGAGATGCCCTCACAGGAAGTATGGTCCACAAAAAGGAAAGGGCATTTCCCCCACAGGAAGGTGAGATGCCCTCACAGGAAGATAGGTCCACACACAGTAAAACACATTTGCCCCTCAAGAAGAAGTGTTCCTACAACCGAAGGGACAATTCTCCACGGGAAGATAGGGTCCAACACAGAAAGAGACATTACCCCACAAAGAGAAATGTACCACCCAGGGAGTTCTGTTTTTATTCCACAAGCTGTGATTCCATCACAGGATGATAGGTCCGCTTAATGGAAAGTGCATTTTCCACAGTCGAAGACGGGTTTCCTTACAGGAAGTGCTTTTCCCCAACAGGAAGAGGCGTTCTCCCACAGGAAGTGTCAATTCCCCCACGGGAAAGTGAGCTTCCCTAACAGGAATTTAGGTCAACACACAGGAAAGAGCATTTCCCCCACAGGAAGGTGAGTTGCCATCAAAGGAAGATAGGTCCACACACAGTAACATGCATTTTGCAAAAAGGGGAAGGGTTCCTACACCTGAAGGGAAAATTCCTTCACAGGAATATGGGTTCCAACACAGGTAGAGACATTTGCCCCACAGAGAGGAGGGTACCCCCACATGTCCTTCTATTTCCTTTCAACAATTGTCGATTCGATCACAGTATTATTGTTCCTCGTAAAGGAAACTGCATTTCCCCCTGTGGGAGACGGGTTGCCTCACAGGAAGTGTTTTTCCCCATTAGAAACATCGTGCTCCCACAGGAAGTTTCAATTCCCCCACAGGAAGGTGAGCTTCCCTCACAGGAAGTTAGGTCCACACAGAAAGGGCATTTCTGGTTAAGGAAGGTGAGTTGCCCTCACAGGAAGATAGGTCCACACACAGTAAAATGGATGTGCCCCAAGGAAGAAGTGTTCCTACAGCGGAAGGGACAATTCTCCACAGGAAGATAGGTTTCTACACAGAAAGAGAATTTCCAACACAGAGAAATGTACCCCGATCGGTAGTTCTGTTTTTATTCAACAAGTTTTGATTCCATCACAGGCTGGTAGGTCCGCCTACAGGAAAGTGCTTTTCCCCCAGTTTCAATACGGGTTTCCTCACAGGAATTGCTTTTCCCCAACAGTAAAAGCCGTTCTCCCACAGGAAGTTACAATTACCCCACAGGAAGGAGAGCTTCCCTCACAGGAAGTTAGGTCCACACGAAAGGGCATTTCTGGCAGAGGAAGGTGAGATGCCCTCACAGGAAGATAGCTCCACACACAGTAAAATGCTTGTGCCCCAAGGAAGAAGTGTTTCTACAGCGGAAGGGACAATTCTCCACATGATATAGGTTCCTAAACAGAAAGAGACATTTTCCCCACAAAGAGAAAAATACACCGTTAGTACTCGTTTTTTCAATATGTTGTGATTCCATCACAGGATGATAGGTCCACCTACAGGAAAGTGCATTATCCCCAGTGGAAGACGGGTTTCCTCACAGGAAGCGCTTTTCCCTAACAGGAAGTGTCGTTCTGCCACAGGAAGTTTCAATTCCCCCACAGGAAAGTGAGCTTCCCTCACAGAAAGTTTAGTCAACACATAGGAAAGTGCATTTCCCCCCCAGGAAGGAGCGATGCCTTCACAGATAGATACTTCCGCACACAGTAACATGCATTTTGCACAAAGAAAGTAGGGTTCCTACACCTGAAGGCGCAATTCCGTCACAGGAATATAGATTCCAACACAGGTAGAGACATTTCTCCCACAGAGAGGTTTGTACCCCCACAGGTAGTTCTGTTTCCCTTCAACAAGTGTCGATTTGATCACAGGGTGATTGGTCCGCCTACAGGAAAGTGCATTTCCTCCAGTGGCAGACGGGTTGCCTCACAGGAAGTGCTTTTCCCCAACAAGAAGAGGAGTTCTCCCTCAGGAAGTATCAATTCCCCCACAGCAAGGTGACCTTCCCTCACAGGAAGTTAGGTCCACATAGAACGGGCATTTCCCCCACAGGAAGGTGAGTTGCCCTCACAGCAAGATAGGTCCACACACAGTAAAATGCTTGTGCCCCACAGGAAGAAGTGTTCCTACAGCAAAAGGGGCAATTCTCCACAGGAAGATAGGTTCCTACACAGAAAGAGACATTACCCAAAAGAGAGAATTGTACCCCCACAGGTAGTTCTGTTTTTCTTCCATAAGGTGCGATTCCATCACAGGATGATAGGTCCGCTTAAAGGAAAGTGCATTTCCGCAGTTTTAAGACGGGTTTCCTCACAGGAATTGAATTTTCCCCACAGCAAACGGCGTTCTCTCACAGGAAGTTTCAATTCCCAAACAGGAAGGTGAGCTTCCCTCACAGGAAGTATGGTCCACAAAAAGGAAAGGGCATTTCCCCCACAGGATGGTGAGATGCCCTCACAGGAAGATAGGTCCACACACAGTAAAACGCATTTGCTCCACAAGATAAAGTGTTCCTACAACGGAAGGGACAATTCTCCACAGGAAGATAGGTTCCTATACAGAAAGAGGCATTTCCCCCAAAAAGAGAAATGTACCACGCAGGGAGTTCTGTTTTTATTCCAGAAGCTGTGATTCCATCACAGGATGATAGGTCCGCTTACTGGAAAGTGCATTATCCCCAGTGGAAGACGGGTTTCCTCACAGGAAGCGATTTTCCCTAACAGGAAGTGTCGTTCTCCCACAGGAAGTTTCTATTCCCCCACAGGAAAGTGAGCTTCCTTCACAGAAAGTTTAGTCAACACATAGGAAAGTGCATTCCCCCCCCAGGAAGGAGCGATGCCATCACAGATAGATAGTTCCACACACAGTAACGTGCATTTTGCACCAAGAAAGTAGGGTTCCTACACCTGAAGGCGCAATTCCGTCACAGGAATATGGATTCCAACACAGGTAGAGACATTTCTCCCACAGAGAGGAGGGTACCCACACAGGTAGTTGTGTTTCCCTTCAACAAGTGTCGATTCGATCACAGGATGATTGGTCTGCCTACAGGAAATTGCATTTCCCCCAGTAGCAGACGTGTTGCCTCACCGGAAGTGCTTTTCCCCAACCGGAAGAGGTGTTCTGCACGGGAAGTATCAATTCCCCCACAGGAAGGTGACCTTCCCTTACAGGAAATTAGGTCCACATAGAAAGGGCATTTCCCCCACAGGAAGGTGAGATGCCCTCACAGGAAGATAGGTCCACACACAGTAAAACGCATTTGCCCCTCAAGAAGAAGTGTTCCTACAACCGAAGGGACAATTCTCCACGGGAAGATAGGGTCCAACACAGAAAGAGACATTACCCCACAAAGAGAAATGTACCACCCAGGGAGTTCTGTTTTTATTCCACAAGCTGTGATTCCATCACAGGATGATAGGTCCGCTTACTGGAAAGTGCATTTTCCGCAGTCGAAGACGGGTTTCCTTACAGGAAGTGCTTTTCCCCAACAGGAAGAGGCGTTCTCCCACAGGAAGTGTCATTTCCCCCACAGGAAAGTGAGCTTCCCTAACAGGAATTTAGGTCAACACACAGGAAAGAGCATTTCCCCCACAGGAAGGTGAGTTGCCATCAAAGGAAGATAGGTCCACACACAGTAACATGCATTTTGCAAAAAGGAGAAGGGTTCCTACACCTGAAGGGAAAATTCCTTCACAGGAATATGGGTTCCAACACAGGTAGAGACATTTGCCCCACAGAGAGGAGGGTACCCCCACATGTCCTTCTATTTCCTTTCAACAATTGTCGATTCGATCACAGTATTATTGTTCCTCGTAAAGGAAACTGCATTTCCCCCTGTGGGAGACGGGTTGCCTCACAGGAAGTGTTTTTCCCCATTAGAAACATCGTGCTCCCACAGGAAGTTTCAATTCCCCCACAGGAAGGTGAGCTTCCCTCACAGGAAGTTAGGTCCACACAGAAAGGGCATTTCTGGTTAAGGAAGGTGAGTTGCCCTCACAGGAAGATAGGTCCACACACAGTAAAATGGATGTGCCCCAAGGAAGAAGTGTTCCTACAGCGGAAGGGACAATTCTCCACCGGAAGATAGGTTTCTACACAGAAAGAGAATTTCCAACACAGAGAAATGTACCCCGATCGGTAGTTCTGTTTTTATTCAACAAGTTTTGATTCCATCACAGGCTGGTAGGTCCGCCTACAGGAAAGTGCTTTTCCCCCAGTTTCAATACGGGTTTCCTCACAGGAATTGCTTTTCCCCAACAGTAAAAGCCGTTCTCCCACAGGAAGTTACAATTACCCCACAGGAAGGAGAGCTTCCCTCACAGGAAGTTAGGTCCACACGAAAGGGCATTTCTGGCACAGGAAGGTGAGATGCCCTCACAGGAAGATAGCTCCACACACAGTAAAATGCTTGTGCCCCAAGGAAGAAGTGTTTCTACAGCGGAAGGGACAATTCTCCACATGATATAGGTTCCTAAACAGAAAGAGACATTTTCCCCACAAAGAGAAAAATACACCGTTAGTACTCGTTTTTTCAATATGTTGTGATTCCATCACAGGATGATAGGTCCACCTACAGGAAAGTGCATTATCCCCAGTGGAAGACGGGTTTCCTCACAGGAAGCGCTTTTCCCTAACAGGAAGTGTCGTTCTGCCACAGGAAGTTTCAATTCCCCCACAGGAAAGTGAGCTTCCCTCACAGAAAGTTTAGTCAACACATAGGAAAGTGCATTTCCCCCCCAGGAAGGAGCGATGCCTTCACAGATAGATACTTCCGCACACAGTAACATGCATTTTGCACAAAGAAAGTAGGGTTCCTACACCTGAAGGCGCAATTCCGTCACAGGAATATAGATTCCAACACAGGTAGAGACATTTCTCCCACAGAGAGGTTTGTACCCCCACAGGTAGTTCTGTTTCCCTTCAACAAGTGTCGATTTGATCACAGGGTGATTGGTCCGCCTACAGGAAAGTGCATTTCCTCCAGTGGCAGACGGGTTGCCTCACAGGAAGTGCTTTTCCCCAACAAGAAGAGGAGTTCTCCCTCAGGAAGTATCAATTCCCCCACAGCAAGGTGACCTTCCCTCACAGGAAGTTAGGTCCACATAGAAAGGGCATTTCCCCCACAGGAAGGTGAGTTGCCCTCACAGCAAGATAGGTCCACACACAGTAAAATGCATGTGCCCCACAGGAAGAAGTGTTCCTACAGCAAAAGGGGCAATTCTCCACAGGAAGATAGGTTCCTACACAGAAAGAGACATTACCCAAAAGAGAGAATTGTACCCCCACAGGTAGTTCTGTTTTTCTTCCATAAGGTGCGATTCCATCACAGGATGATAGGTCCGCTTAAAGGAAAGTGCATTTCCGCAGTTTTAAGACGGGTTTCCTCACAGGAATTGAATTTTCCCCACAGCAAACGGCGTTCTCTCACAGGAAGTTTCAATTCCCAAACAGGAAGGTGAGCTTCCCTCACAGGAAGTATGGTCCACAAAAAGGAAAGGGCATTTCCCCCACAGGATGGTGAGATGCCCTCACAGGAAGATAGGTCCACACACAGTAAAACGCATTTGCTCCACAAGATGAAGTGTTCCTACAACGGAAGGGACAATTCTCCACAGGAAGATAGGTTCCTATACAGAAAGAGACATTTCCCCCACAAAGAGAAATGTACCACGCAGGGAGTTCTGTTTTTATTCCAGAAGCTGTGATTCCATCACAGGATGATAGGTCCGCTTACTGGAAAGTGCATTATCCCCAGTGGAAGACGGGTTTCCTCACAGGAAGCGCTTTTCCCTAACAGGAAGTGTCGTTCTCCCACAGGAAGTTTCTATTCCCCCACAGGAAAGTGAGCTTCCTTCACAGAAAGTTTAGTCAACACATAGGAAAGTGCATTCCCCCCCCAGGAAGGAGCGATGCCATCACAGATAGATAGTTCCACACACAGTAACATGCATTTTGCACAAAGAAAGTAGGGTTCCTACACCTGAAGGCGCAATTCCGTCACAGGAATATGGATTCCAACACAGGTAGAGACATTTCTCCCACAGAGAGGAGGGTACCCACACAGGTAGTTGTGTTTCCCTTCAACAAGTGTCGATTCGATCACAGGATGATTGGTCTGCCTACAGGAAATTGCATTTCCCCCAGTAGCAGACGTGTTGCCTCACCGGAAGTGCTTTTCCCCAACCGGAAGAGGTGTTCTGCACGGGAAGTATCAATTCCCCCACAGGAAGGTGACCTTCCCTTACAGGAAATTAGGTCGACATAGAAAGGGCATTTCCCCCACAGGAAGGTGAGATGCCCTCACAGGAAGTATGGTCCACAAAAAGGAAAGGGCATTTCCCCCACAGGAAGGTGAGATGCCCTCACAGGAAGATAGGTCCACACACAGTAAAACGCATTTGCCCCTCAAGAGGAAGTGTTCCTACAACCGAAGGGACAATTCTCCACGGGAAGATAGGGTCCAACACAGAAAGAGACATTACCCCACAAAGAGAAATGTACCACCCAGGGAGTTCTGTTTTTATTCCACAAGCTGTGATTCCATCACAGGATGATAGGTCCGCTTAATGGAAAGTGCATTTTCCGCAGTCGAAGACGGGTTTCCTTACAGGAAGTGCTTTTCCCCAACAGGAAGAGGCGTTCTCCCACAGGAAGTGTCAATTCCCCCACGGGAAAGTGAGCTTCCCTAACAGGAATTTAGGTCAACACACAGGAAAGAGCATTTCCCCCACAGGAAGGTGAGTTGCCATCAAAGGAAGATAGGTCCACACACAGTAACATGCATTTTGCAAAAAGGGGAAGGGTTCCTACACCTGAAGGGAAAATTCCTTCACAGGAATATGGGTTCCAACACAGGTAGAGACATTTGCCCCACAGAGAGGAGGGTACCCCCACATGTCCTTCTATTTCCTTTCAACAATTGTCGATTCGATCACAGTATTATTGTTCCTCGTAAAGGAAACTGCATTTCCCCCTGTGGGAGACCGGGTTGCCTCACAGGAAGTGTTTTTCCCCATTAGAAACATCGTGCTCCCACAGGAAGTTTCAATTCCCCCACAGGAAGGTGAGCTTCCCTCACAGGAAGTTAGGTCCACACAGAAAGGGCATTTCTGGTTAAGGAAGGTGAGTTGCCCTCACAGGAAGATAGCTCCACACACAGTAAAATGGATGTGCCCCAAGGAAGAAGTGTTCCTACAGCGGAAGGGACAATTCTCCACAGGAAGATAGGTTTCTACACAGAAAGAGAATTTCCAACACAGAGAAATGTACCCCGATCGGTAGTTCTGTTTTTATTCAACAAGTTTTGATTCCATCACAGGCTGGTAGGTCCGCCTACAGGAAAGTGCTTTTCCCCCAGTTTCAATACGGGTTTCCTCACAGGAATTGCTTTTCCCCAACAGTAAAAGCCGTTCTCCCACAGGAAGTTACAATTACCCCACAGGAAGGAGAGCTTCCCTCACAGGAAGTTAGGTCCACACGAAAGGGCATTTCTGGCACAGGAAGGTGAGATGCCCTCACAGGAAGATAGCTCCACACACAGTAAAATGCTTGTGCCCCAAGGAAGAAGTGTTTCTACAGCGGAAGGGACAATTCTCCACATGATATAGGTTCCTAAACAGAAAGAGACATTTTCCCCACAAAGAGAAAAATACACCGTTAGTACTCGTTTTTTCAATATGTTGTGATTCCATCACAGGATGATAGGTCCACCTACAGGAAAGTGCATTATCCCCAGTGGAAGACGGGTTTCCTCACAGGAAGCGCTTTTCCCTAACAGGAAGTGTCGTTCTGCCACAGGAAGTTTCAATTCCCCCACAGGAAAGTGAGCTTCCCTCACAGAAAGTTTAGTCAACACATAGGAAAGTGCATTTCCCCCCCAGGAAGGAGCGATGCCTTCACAGATAGATACTTCCGCACACAGTAACATGCATTTTGCACAAAGAAAGTAGGGTTCCTACACCTGAAGGCGCAATTCCGTCACAGGAATATAGATTCCAACACAGGTAGAGACATTTCTCCCACAGAGAGGTTTGTACCCCCACAGGTAGTTCTGTTTCCCTTCAACAAGTGTCGATTTGATCACAGGGTGATTGGTCCGCCTACAGGAAAGTGCATTTCCTCCAGTGGCAGACGGGTTGCCTCACAGGAAGTGCTTTTCCCCAACAAGAAGAGGAGTTCTCCCTCAGGAAGTATCAATTCCCCCACAGCAAGGTGACCTTCCCTCACAGGAAGTTAGGTCCACATAGAAAGGGCATTTCCCCCACAGGAAGGTGAGTTGCCCTCACAGCAAGATAGGTCCACACACAGTAAAATGCATGTGCCCCACAGGAAGAAGTGTTCCTACAGCAAAAGGGGCAATTCTCCACAGGAAGATAGGTTCCTACACAGAAAGAGACATTACCCAAAAGAGAGAATTGTACCCCCACAGGTAGTTCTGTTTTTCTTCCATAAGGTGCGATTCCATCACAGGATGATAGGTCCGCTTAAAGGAAAGTGCATTTCCGCAGTTTTAAGACGGGTTTCCTCACAGGAATTGAATTTTCCCCACAGCAAACGGCGTTCTCTCACAGGAAGTTTCAATTCCCAAACAGGAAGGTGAGCTTCCCTCACAGGAAGTATGGTCCACAAAAAGGAAAGGGCATTTCCCCCACAGGATGGTGAGATGCCCTCACAGGAAGATAGGTCCACACACAGTAAAACGCATTTGCTCCACAAGATGAAGTGTTCCTACAACGGAAGGGACAATTCTCCACAGGAAGATAGGTTCCTATACAGAAAGAGACATTTCCCCCACAAAGAGAAATGTACCACGCAGGGAGTTCTGTTTTTATTCCAGAAGCTGTGATTCCATCACAGGATGATAGGTCCGCTTACTGGAAAGTGCATTATCCCCAGTGGAAGACGGGTTTCCTCACAGGAAGCGCTTTTCCCTAACAGGAAGTGTCGTTCTCCCACAGGAAGTTTCTATTCGCCCACAGGAAAGTGAGCTTCCTTCACAGAAAGTTTAGTCAACACATAGGAAAGTGCATTCCCCCCCCAGGAAGGAGCGATGCCATCACAGATAGATAGTTCCACACACAGTAACATGCATTTTGCACAAAGAAAGTAGGGTTCCTACACCTGAAGGCGCAATTCCGTCACAGGAATATGGATTCCAACACAGGTAGAGACATTTCTCCCACAGAGAGGAGGGTACCCACACAGGTAGTTGTGTTTCCCTTCAACAAGTGTCGATTCGATCACAGGATGATTGGTCTGCCTACAGGAAATTGCATTTCCCCCAGTAGCAGACGTGTTGCCTCACCGGAAGTGCTTTTCCCCAACCGGAAGAGGTGTTCTGCACGGGAAGTATCAATTCCCCCACAGGAAGGTGACCTTCCCTTACAGGACATTAGGTCCACATAGAAAGGGCATTTCCCCCACAGGAAGGTGAGATGCCCTCACAGGAAGTATGGTCCACAAAAAGGAAAGGGCATTTCCCCCACAGGAAGGTGAGATGCCCTCACAGGAAGATAGGTCCACACACAGTAAAACGCATTTGCCCCTCAAGAAGAAGTGTTCCTACAACCGAAGGGACAATTCTCCACGGGAAGATAGGGTCCAACACAGAAAGAGACATTACCCAACAAAGAGAAATGTACCACCCAGGGAGTTCTGTTTTTATTCCACAAGCTGTGATTCCATCACAGGATGATAGGTCCGCTTAATGGAAAGTGCATTTTCCGCAGTCGAAGACGGGTTTCCTTACAGGAAGTGCTTTTCCCCAACAGGAAGAGGCGTTCTCCCACAGGAAGTGTCAATTCCCCCACGGGAAAGTGAGCTTCCCTAACAGGAATTTAGGTCAACACACAGGAAAGAGCATTTCCCCCACAGGAAGGTGAGTTGCCATCAAAGGAAGATAGGTCCACACACAGTAACATGCATTTTGCAAAAAGGGGAAGGGTTCCTACACCTGAAGGGAAAATTCCTTCACAGGAATATGGGTTCCAACACAGGTAGAGACATTTGCCCCACAGAGAGGAGGGTACCCCCACATGTCCTTCTATTTCCTTTCAACAATTGTCGATTCGATCACAGTATTATTGTTCCTCGTAAAGGAAACTGCATTTCCCCCTGTGGGAGACGGGTTGCCTCACAGGAAGTGTTTTTCCCCATTAGAAACATCGTGCTCCCACAGGAAGTTTCAATTCCCCCACAGGAAGGTGAGCTTCCCTCACAGGAAGTTAGGTCCACACAGAAAGGGCATTTCTGGTTAAGGAAGGTGAGTTGCCCTCACAGGAAGATAGGTCCACACACAGTAAAATGGATGTGCCCCAAGGAAGAAGTGTTCCTACAGCGGAAGGGACAATTCTCCACAGGAAGATAGGTTTCTACACAGAAAGAGAATTTCCAACACAGAGAAATGTACCCCGATCGGTAGTTCTGTTTTTATTCAACAAGTTTTGATTCCATCACAGGCTGGTAGGTCCGCCTACAGGAAAGTGCTTTTCCCCCAGTTTCAATACGGGTTTCCTCACAGGAATTGCTTTTCCCCAACAGTAAAAGGCGTTCTCCCACAGGAAGTTACAATTACCCCACAGGAAGGAGAGCTTCCCTCACAGGAAGTTAGGTCCACACGAAAGGGCATTTCTGGCACAGGAAGGTGAGATGCCCTCACAGGAAGATAGCTCCACACACAGTAAAATGCTTGTGCCCCAAGGAAGAAGTGTTTCTACAGCGGAAGGGACAATTCTCCACATGATATAGGTTCCTAAACAGAAAGAGACATTTTCCCCACAAAGAGAAAAATACACCGTTAGTACTCGTTTTTTCAATATGTTGTGATTCCATCACAGGATGATAGGTCCACCTACAGGAAAGTGCATTATCCCCAGTGGAAGACGGGTTTCCTCACAGGAAGCGCTTTTCCCTAACAGGAAGTGTCGTTCTGCCACAGGAAGTTTCAATTCCCCCACAGGAAAGTGAGCTTCCCTCACAGAAAGTTTAGTCAACACATAGGAAAGTGCATTTCCCCCCCAGGAAGGAGCGATGCCTTCACAGATAGATACTTCCGCACACAGTAACATGCATTTTGCACAAAGAAAGTAGGGTTCCTACACCTGAAGGCGCAATTCCGTCACAGGAATATAGATTCCAACACAGGTAGAGACATTTCTCCCACAGAGAGGTTTGTACCCCCACAGGTAGTTCTGTTTCCCTTCAACAAGTGTCGATTTGATCACAGGGTGATTGGTCCGCCTACAGGAAAGTGCATTTCCTCCAGTGGCAGACGGGTTGCCTCACAGGAAGTGCTTTTCCCCAACAAGAAGAGGAGTTCTCCCTCAGGAAGTATCAATTCCCCCACAGCAAGGTGACCTTCCCTCACAGGAAGTTAGGTCCACATAGAAAGGGCATTTCCCCCACAGGAAGGTGAGTTGCCCTCACAGCAAGATAGGTCCACACACAGTAAAATGCATGTGCCCCACAGGAAGAAGTGTTCCTACAGCAAAAGGGGCAATTCTCCACAGGAAGATAGGTTCCTACACAGAAAGAGACATTACCCAAAAGAGAGAATTGTACCCCCACAGGTAGTTCTGTTTTTCTTCCATAAGGTGCGATTCCATCACAGGATGATAGGTCCGCTTAAAGGAAAGTGCATTTCCGCAGTTTTAAGACGGGTTTCCTCACAGGAATTGAATTTTCCCCACAGCAAACGGCGTTCTCTCACAGGAAGTTTCAATTCCCAAACAGGAAGGTGAGCTTCCCTCACAGGAAGTATGGTCCACAAAAAGGAAAGGGCATTTCCCCCACAGGATGGTGAGATGCCCTCACAGGAAGATAGGTCCACACACAGTAAAACGCATTTGCTCCACAAGATGAAGTGTTCCTACAACGGAAGGGACAATTCTCCACAGGAAGATAGGTTCCTATACAGAAAGAGACATTTCCCCCACAAAGAGAAATGTACCACGCAGGGAGTTCTGTTTTTATTCCAGAAGCTGTGATTCCATCACAGGATGATAGGTCCGCTTACTGGAAAGTGCATTATCCCCAGTGGAAGACGGGTTTCCTCACAGGAAGCGCTTTTCCCTAACAGGAAGTGTCGTTCTCCCACAGGAAGTTTCTATTCGCCCACAGGAAAGTGAGCTTCCTTCACAGAAAGTTTAGTCAACACATAGGAAAGTGCATTCCCCCCCCAGGAAGGAGCGATGCCATCACAGATAGATAGTTCCACGCACAGTAACATGCATTTTGCACAAAGAAAGTAGGGTTCCTACACCTGAAGGCGCAATTCCGTCACAGGAATATAGATTCCAACACAGGTAGAGACATTTCTCCCACAGAGAGGTTTGTACCCCCACAGGTAGTTCTGTTTCCCTTCAACAAGTGTCGATTTGATCACAGGGTGATTGGTCCGCCTACAGGAAAGTGCATTTCCTCCAGTGGCAGACGGGTTGCCTCACAGGAAGTGCTTTTCCCCAACAAGAAGAGGAGTTCTCCCTCAGGAAGTATCAATTCCCCCACAGCAAGGTGACCTTCCCTCACAGGAAGTTAGGTCCACATAGAAAGGGCATTTCCCCCACAGGAAGGTGAGTTGCCCTCACAGCAAGATAGGTCCACACACAGTAAAATGCATGTGCCCCACAGGAAGAAGTGTTCCTACAGCAAAAGGGGCAATTCTCCACAGGAAGATAGGTTCCTACACAGAAAGAGACATTACCCAAAAGAGAGAATTGTACCCCCACAGGTAGTTCTGTTTTTCTTCCATAAGGTGCGATTCCATCACAGGATGATAGGTCCGCTTAAAGGAAAGTGCATTTCCGCAGTTTTAAGACGGGTTTCCTCACAGGAATTGAATTTTCCCCACAGCAAACGGCGTTCTCTCACAGGAAGTTTCAATTCCCAAACAGGAAGGTGAGCTTCCCTCACAGGAAGTATGGTCCACAAAAAGGAAAGGGCATTTCCCCCACAGGATGGTGAGATGCCCTCACAGGAAGATAGGTCCACACACAGTAAAACGCATTTGCTCCACAAGATGAAGTGTTCCTACAACGGAAGGGACAATTCTCCACAGGAAGATAGGTTCCTATACAGAAAGAGACATTTCCCCCACAAAGAGAAATGTACCACGCAGGGAGTTCTGTTTTTATTCCAGAAGCTGTGATTCCATCACAGGATGATAGGTCCGCTTACTGGAAAGTGCATTATCCCCAGTGGAAGACGGGTTTCCTCACAGGAAGCGCTTTTCCCTAACAGGAAGTGTCGTTCTCCCACAGGAAGTTTCTATTCGCCCACAGGAAAGTGAGCTTCCTTCACAGAAAGTTTAGTCAACACATAGGAAAGTGCATTCCCCCCCCAGGAAGGAGCGATGCCATCACAGATAGATAGTTCCACGCACAGTAACATGCATTTTGCACAAAGAAAGTAGGGTTCCTACACCTGAAGGCGCAATTCCGTCACAGGAATATGGATTCCAACACAGGTAGAGACATTTCTCCCACAGAGAGGAGGGTACCCACACAGGTAGTTGTGTTTCCCTTCAACAAGTGTCGATTCGATCACAGGATGATTGGTCTGCCTACAGGAAATTGCATTTCCCCCAGTAGCAGACGTGTTGCCTCACCGGAAGTGCTTTTCCCCAACCGGAAGAGGTGTTCTGCACGGGAAGTATCAATTCCCCCACAGGAAGGTGACCTTCCCTTACAGGACATTAGGTCCACATAGAAAGGGCATTTCCCCCACAGGAAGGTGAGATGCCCTCACAGGAAGTATGGTCCACAAAAAGGAAAGGGCATTTCCCCCACAGGAAGGTGAGATGCCCTCACAGGAAGATAGGTCCACACACAGTAAAACGCATTTGCCCCTCAAGAAGAAGTGTTCCTACAACCGAAGGGACAATTCTCCACGGGAAGATAGGGTCCAACACAGAAAGAGACATTACCCAACAAAGAGAAATGTACCACCCAGGGAGTTCTGTTTTTATTCCACAAGCTGTGATTCCATCACAGGATGATAGGTCCGCTTAATGGAAAGTGCATTTTCCGCAGTCGAAGACGGGTTTCCTTACAGGAAGTGCTTTTCCCCAACAGGAAGAGGCGTTCTCCCACAGGAAGTGTCAATTCCCCCACGGGAAAGTGAGCTTCCCTAACAGGAATTTAGGTCAACACACAGGAAAGAGCATTTCCCCCACAGGAAGGTGAGTTGCCATCAAAGGAAGATAGGTCCACACACAGTAACATGCATTTTGCAAAAAGGGGAAGGGTTCCTACACCTGAAGGGAAAATTCCTTCACAGGAATATGGGTTCCAACACAGGTAGAGACATTTGCCCCACAGAGAGGAGGGTACCCCCACATGTCCTTCTATTTCCTTTCAACAATTGTCGATTCGATCACAGTATTATTGTTCCGCGGAAAGGAAACTGCATTTCCCCCTGTGGGAGACGGGTTGCCTCACAGGAAGTGTTTTTCCCCATTAGAAACATCGTGCTCCCACAGGAAGTTTCAATTCCCCCACAGGAAGGTGAGCTTCCCTCACAGGAAGTTAGGTCCACACAGAAAGGGCATTTCTGGTTAAGGAAGGTGAGTTGCCCTCACAGGAAGATAGGTCCACACACAGTAAAATGGATGTGCCCCAAGGAAGAAGTGTTCCTACAGCGGAAGGGACAATTCTCCACAGGAAGATAGGTTTCTACACAGAAAGAGAATTTCCAACACAGAGAAATGTACCCCGATCGGTAGTTCTGTTTTTATTCAACAAGTTTTGATTCCATCACAGGCTGGTAGGTCCGCCTACAGGAAAGTGCTTTTCCCCCAGTTTCAATACGGGTTTCCTCACAGGAATTGCTTTTCCCCAACAGTAAAAGCCGTTCTCCCACAGGAAGTTACAATTACCCCACAGGAAGGAGAGCTTCCCTCACAGGAAGTTAGGTCCACACGAAAGGGCATTTCTGGCACAGGAAGGTGAGATGCCCTCACAGGAAGATAGCTCCACACACAGTAAAATGCTTGTGCCCCAAGGAAGAAGTGTTTCTACAGCGGAAGGGACAATTCTCCACATGATATAGGTTCCTAAACAGAAAGAGACATTTTCCCCACAAAGAGAAAAATACACCGTTAGTACTCGTTTTTTCAATATGTTGTGATTCCATCACAGGATGATAGGTCCACCTACAGGAAAGTGCATTATCCCCAGTGGAAGACGGGTTTCCTCACAGGAAGCGCTTTTCCCTAACAGGAAGTGTCGTTCTGCCACAGGAAGTTTCAATTCCCCCACAGGAAAGTGAGCTTCCCTCACAGAAAGTTTAGTCAACACATAGGAAAGTGCATTTCCCCCCCAGGAAGGAGCGATGCCTTCACAGATAGATACTTCCGCACACAGTAACATGCATTTTGCACAAAGAAAGTAGGGTTCCTACACCTGAAGGCGCAATTCCGTCACAGGAATATAGATTCCAACACAGGTAGAGACATTTCTCCCACAGAGAGGTTTGTACCCCCACAGGTAGTTCTGTTTCCCTTCAACAAGTGTCGATTTGATCACAGGGTGATTGGTCCGCCTACAGGAAAGTGCATTTCCTCCAGTGGCAGACGGGTTGCCTCACAGGAAGTGCTTTTCCCCAACAAGAAGAGGAGTTCTCCCTCAGGAAGTATCAATTCCCCCACAGCAAGGTGACCTTCCCTCACAGGAAGTTAGGTCCACATAGAAAGGGCATTTCCCCCACAGGAAGGTGAGTTGCCCTCACAGCAAGATAGGTCCACACACAGTAAAATGCATGTGCCCCACAGGAAGAAGTGTTCCTACAGCAAAAGGGGCAATTCTCCACAGGAAGATAGGTTCCTACACAGAAAGAGACATTACCCAAAAGAGAGAATTGTACCCCCACAGGTAGTTCTGTTTTTCTTCCATAAGGTGCGATTCCATCACAGGATGATAGGTCCGCTTAAAGGAAAGTGCATTTCCGCAGTTTTAAGACGGGTTTCCTCACAGGAATTGAATTTTCCCCACAGCAAACGGCGTTCTCTCACAGGAAGTTTCAATTCCCAAACAGGAAGGTGAGCTTCCCTCACAGGAAGTATGGTCCACAAAAAGGAAAGGGCATTTCCCCCACAGGATGGTGAGATGCCCTCACAGGAAGATAGGTCCACACACAGTAAAACGCATTTGCTCCACAAGATGAAGTGTTCCTACAACGGAAGGGACAATTCTCCACAGGAAGATAGGTTCCTATACAGAAAGAGACATTTCCCCCACAAAGAGAAATGTACCACGCAGGGAGTTCTGTTTTTATTCCAGAAGCTGTGATTCCATCACAGGATGATAGGTCCGCTTACTGGAAAGTGCATTATCCCCAGTGGAAGACGGGTTTCCTCACAGGAAGCGCTTTTCCCTAACAGGAAGTGTCGTTCTCCCACAGGAAGTTTCTATTCGCCCACAGGAAAGTGAGCTTCCTTCACAGAAAGTTTAGTCAACACATAGGAAAGTGCATTCCCCCCCCAGGAAGGAGCGATGCCATCACAGATAGATAGTTCCACGCACAGTAACATGCATTTTGCACAAAGAAAGTAGGGTTCCTACACCTGAAGGCGCAATTCCGTCACAGGAATATGGATTCCAACACAGGTAGAGACATTTCTCCCACAGAGAGGAGGGTACCCACACAGGTAGTTGTGTTTCCCTTCAACAAGTGTCGATTCGATCACAGGATGATTGGTCTGCCTACAGGAAATTGCATTTCCCCCAGTAGCAGACGTGTTGCCTCACCGGAAGTGCTTTTCCCCAACCGGAAGAGGTGTTCTGCACGGGAAGTATCAATTCCCCCACAGGAAGGTGACCTTCCCTTACAGGACATTAGGTCCACATAGAAAGGGCATTTCCCCCACAGGAAGGTGAGATGCCCTCACAGGAAGTATGGTCCACAAAAAGGAAAGGGCATTTCCCCCACAGGAAGGTGAGATGCCCTCACAGGAAGATAGGTCCACACACAGTAAAACGCATTTGCCCCTCAAGAAGAAGTGTTCCTACAACCGAAGGGACAATTCTCCACGGGAAGATAGGGTCCAACACAGAAAGAGACATTACCCAACAAAGAGAAATGTACCACCCAGGGAGTTCTGTTTTTATTCCACAAGCTGTGATTCCATCACAGGATGATAGGTCCGCTTAATGGAAAGTGCATTTTCCGCAGTCGAAGACGGGTTTCCTTACAGGAAGTGCTTTTCCCCAACAGGAAGAGGCGTTCTCCCACAGGAAGTGTCAATTCCCCCACGGGAAAGTGAGCTTCCCTAACAGGAATTTAGGTCAACACACAGGAAAGAGCATTTCCCCCACAGGAAGGTGAGTTGCCATCAAAGGAAGATAGGTCCACACACAGTAACATGCATTTTGCAAAAAGGGGAAGGGTTCCTACACCTGAAGGGAAAATTCCTTCACAGGAATATGGGTTCCAACACAGGTAGAGACATTTGCCCCACAGAGAGGAGGGTACCCCCACATGTCCTTCTATTTCCTTTCAACAATTGTCGATTCGATCACAGTATTATTGTTCCTCGTAAAGGAAACTGCATTTCCCCCTGTGGGAGACGGGTTGCCTCACAGGAAGTGTTTTTCCCCATTAGAAACATCGTGCTCCCACAGGAAGTTTCAATTCCCCCACAGGAAGGTGAGCTTCCCTCACAGGAAGTTAGGTCCACACAGAAAGGGCATTTCTGGTTAAGGAAGGTGAGTTGCCCTCACAGGAAGATAGGTCCACACACAGTAAAATGGATGTGCCCCAAGGAAGAAGTGTTCCTACAGCGGAAGGGACAATTCTCCACAGGAAGATAGGTTTCTACACAGAAAGAGAATTTCCAACACAGAGAAATGTACCCCGATCGGTAGTTCTGTTTTTATTCAACAAGTTTTGATTCCATCACAGGCTGGTAGGTCCGCCTACAGGAAAGTGCTTTTCCCCCAGTTTCAATACGGGTTTCCTCACAGGAATTGCTTTTCCCCAACAGTAAAAGGCGTTCTCCCACAGGAAGTTACAATTACCCCACAGGAAGGAGAGCTTCCCTCACAGGAAGTTAGGTCCACACGAAAGGGCATTTCTGGCACAGGAAGGTGAGATGCCCTCACAGGAAGATAGCTCCACACACAGTAAAATGCTTGTGCCCCAAGGAAGAAGTGTTTCTACAGCGGAAGGGACAATTCTCCACATGATATAGGTTCCTAAACAGAAAGAGACATTTTCCCCACAAAGAGAAAAATACACCGTTAGTACTCTTTTTTTCAATATGTTGTGATTCCATCACAGGATGATAGGTCCACCTACAGGAAAGTGCATTATCCCCAGTGGAAGACGGGTTTCCTCACAGGAAGCGCTTTTCCCTAACAGGAAGTGTCGTTCTGCCACAGGAAGTTTCAATTCCCCCACAGGAAAGTGAGCTTCCCTCACAGAAAGTTTAGTCAACACATAGGAAAGTGCATTTCCCCCCCAGGAAGGAGCGATGCCTTCACAGATAGATACTTCCGCACACAGTAACATGCATTTTGCACAAAGAAAGTAGGGTTCCTACACCTGAAGGCGCAATTCCGTCACAGGAATATAGATTCCAACACAGGTAGAGACATTTCTCCCACAGAGAGGTTTGTACCCCCACAGGTAGTTCTGTTTCCCTTCAACAAGTGTCGATTTGATCACAGGGTGATTGGTCCGCCTACAGGAAAGTGCATTTCCTCCAGTGGCAGACGGGTTGCCTCACAGGAAGTGCTTTTCCCCAACAAGAAGAGGAGTTCTCCCTCAGGAAGTATCAATTCCCCCACAGCAAGGTGACCTTCCCTCACAGGAAGTTAGGTCCACATAGAAAGGGCATTTCCCCCACAGGAAGGTGAGTTGCCCTCACAGTAAGATAGTTCCACACACAGTAAAATGCATGTGCCCCACAGGAAGAAGTGTTCCTACAGCAAAAGGGGCAATTCTCCACAGGAAGATAGGTTCCTACACAGAAAGAGACATTACCCAAAAGAGAGAATTGTACCCCCACAGGTAGTTCTGTTTTTCTTCCATAAGGTGCGATTCCATTACAGGATGATAGGTCCGCTCAAAGGAAAGTGCATTTCCGCAGTTTTAAGACGGGTTTCCTCACAGGAATTGAATTTTCCCCACAGCAAACGGCGTTCTCTCACAGGAAGTTTCAATTCCCAAACAGGAAGGTGAGCTTCCCTCACAGGAAGTATGGTCCACAAAAAGGAAAAGGCATTTCCCCCACAGGATGGTGAGATGCCCTCACAGGAAGATAGGTCCACACACAGTAAAACGCATTTGCTCCGCGAGATGAAGTGTTCCTACAACGGAAGAGACAATTCTCCACAGGAAGATAGGTTCCTATACAGAAAGAGACATTTCCCCCACAAAGAGAAATGTACCACGCAGGGAGTTCTGTTTTTATTCCAGAAGCTGTGATTCCATCACAGGATGATAGGTCCGCTTACTGGAAAGTGCATTATCCCCAGTGGAAGACGGGTTTCCTCACAGGAAGCGATTTTCCCTAACAGGAAGTGTCGTTCTCCCACAGGAAGTTTCTATTCCCCCACAGGAAAGTGAGCTTCCTTCACAGAAAGTTTAGTCAACACATAGGAAAGTGCATTCCCCCCCCAGGAAGGAGCGATGCCATCACAGATAGATAGTTCCACACACAGTAACATGCATTTTGCACAAAGAAAGTAGGGTTCCTACACCTGAAGGCCAATTCCGTCACAGGAATATGGATTCCAACACAGGTAGAGACATTTCTCCCACAGAGAGGAGGGTACCCACACAGGTAGTTGTGTTTCCCTTCAACAAGTGTCGATTCGATCACAGGATGATTGGTCTGCCTACAGGAAATTGCATTTCCCCCAGTAGCAGACGTGTTGCCTCACCGGAAGTGCTTTTCCCCAACCGGAAGAGGTGTTCTGCACGGGAAGTATCAATTCCCCCACAGGAAGGTGACCTTCCCTTACAGGACATTAGGTCCACATAGAAAGGGCATTTCCCCCACAGGAAGGTGAGATGCCCTCACAGGAAGTATGGTCCACAAAAAGGAAAGGGCATTTCCCCCACAGGAAGGTGAGATGCCCTCACAGGAAGATAGGTCCACACACAGTAAAACGCATTTGCCCCTCAAGAAGAAGTGTTCCTACAACCGAAGGGACAATTCTCCACGGGAAGATAGGGTCCAACACAGAAAGAGACATTACCCCACAAAGAGAAATGTACCACCCAGGGAGTTCTGTTTTTATTCCACAAGCTGTGATTCCATCACAGGATGATAGGTCCGCTTAATGGAAAGTGCATTTTCCGCAGTCGAAGACGGGTTTCCTTACAGGAAGTGCTTTTCCCCAACAGGAAGAGGCGTTCTCCCACAGGAAGTGTCAATTCCCCCACAGGAAAGTGAGCTTCCCTAACAGGAATTTAGGTCAACACACAGGAAAGAGCATTTCCCCCCCAGGAAGGTGAGTTGCCATCAAAGGAAGATAGGTCCACACACAGTAACATGCATTTTGCAAAAAGGGGAAGGGTTCCTACACCTGAAGGGAAAATTCCTTCACAGGAATATGGGTTCCAACACAGGTAGAGACATTTGCCCCACAGAGAGGAGGGTACCCCCACATGTCCTTCTATTTCCTTTCAACAATTGTCGATTCGATCACAGTATTATTGTTCCTCGTAAAGGAAACTGCATTTCCCCCTGTGGGAGACGGGTTGCCTCACAGGAAGTGTTTTTCCCCATTAGAAACATCGTGCTCCCACAGGAAGTTTCAATTCCCCCACAGGAAGGTGAGCTTCCCTCACAGGAAGTTAGGTCCACACAGAAAGGGCATTTCTGGTTAAGGAAGGTGAGTTGCCCTCACAGGAAGATAGGTCCACACACAGTAAAATGGATGTGCCCCAAGGAAGAAGTGTTCCTACAGCGGAAGGGACAATTCTCCACAGGAAGATAGGTTTCTACACAGAAAGAGAATTTCCAACACAGAGAAATGTACCCCGATCGGTAGTTCTGTTTTTATTCAACAAGTTTTGATTCCATCACAGGCTGGTAGGTCCGCCTACAGGAAAGTGCTTTTCCCCCAGTTTCAATACGGGTTTCCTCACAGGAATTGCTTTTCCCCAACAGTAAAAGCCGTTCTCCCACAGGAAGTTACAATTACCCCACAGGAAGGAGAGCTTCCCTCACAGGAAGTTAGGTCCACACGAAAGGGCATTTCTGGCACAGGAAGGTGAGATGCCCTCACAGGAAGATAGCTCCACACACAGTAAAATGCTTGTGCCCCAAGGAAGAAGTGTTTCTACAGCGGAAGGGACAATTCTCCACATGATATAGGTTCCTAAACAGAAAGAGACATTTTCCCCACAAAGAGAAAAATACACCGTTAGTACTCGTTTTTTCAATATGTTGTGATTCCATCACAGGATGATAGGTCCACCTACAGGAAAGTGCATTATCCCCAGTGGAAGACGGGTTTCCTCACAGGAAGCGCTTTTCCCTAACAGGAAGTGTCGTTCTGCCACAGGAAGTTTCAATTCCCCCACAGGAAAGTGAGCTTCCCTCACAGAAAGTTTAGTCAACACATAGGAAAGTGCATTTCCCCCCCAGGAAGGAGCGATGCCTTCACAGATAGATACTTCCGCACACAGTAACATGCATTTTGCACAAAGAAAGTAGGGTTCCTACACCTGAAGGCGCAATTCCGTCACAGGAATATAGATTCCAACACAGGTAGAGACATTTCTCCCACAGAGAGGTTTGTACCCCCACAGGTAGTTCTGTTTCCCTTCAACAAGTGTCGATTTGATCACAGGGTGATTGGTCCGCCTACAGGAAAGTGCATTTCCTCCAGTGGCAGACGGGTTGCCTCACAGGAAGTGCTTTTCCCCAACAAGAAGAGGAGTTCTCCCTCAGGAAGTATCAATTCCCCCACAGCAAGGTGACCTTCCCTCACAGGAAGTTAGGTCCACATAGAAAGGGCATTTCCCCCACAGGAAGGTGAGTTGCCCTCACAGTAAGATAGTTCCACACACAGTAAAATGCATGTGCCCCACAGGAAGAAGTGTTCCTACAGCAAAAGGGGCAATTCTCCACAGGAAGATAGGTTCCTACACAGAAAGAGACATTACCCAAAAGAGAGAATTGTACCCCCACAGGTAGTTCTGTTTTTCTTCCATAAGGTGCGATTCCATTACAGGATGATAGGTCCGCTCAAAGGAAAGTGCATTTCCGCAGTTTTAAGACGGGTTTCCTCACAGGAATTGAATTTTCCCCACAGCAAACGGCGTTCTCTCACAGGAAGTTTCAATTCCCAAACAGGAAGGTGAGCTTCCCTCACAGGAAGTATGGTCCACAAAAAGGAAAAGGCATTTCCCCCACAGGATGGTGAGATGCCCTCACAGGAAGATAGGTCCACACACAGTAAAACGCATTTGCTCCGCGAGATGAAGTGTTCCTACAACGGAAGAGACAATTCTCCACAGGAAGATAGGTTCCTATACAGAAAGAGACATTTCCCCCACAAAGAGAAATGTACCACGCAGGGAGTTCTGTTTTTATTCCAGAAGCTGTGATTCCATCACAGGATGATAGGTCCGCTTACTGGAAAGTGCATTATCCCCAGTGGAAGACGGGTTTCCTCACAGGAAGCGATTTTCCCTAACAGGAAGTGTCGTTCTCCCACAGGAAGTTTCTATTCCCCCACAGGAAAGTGAGCTTCCTTCACAGAAAGTTTAGTCAACACATAGGAAAGTGCATTCCCCCCCCAGGAAGGAGCGATGCCATCACAGATAGATAGTTCCACACACAGTAACATGCATTTTGCACAAAGAAAGTAGGGTTCCTACACCTGAAGGCCAATTCCGTCACAGGAATATGGATTCCAACACAGGTAGAGACATTTCTCCCACAGAGAGGAGGGTACCCACACAGGTAGTTGTGTTTCCCTTCAACAAGTGTCGATTCGATCACAGGATGATTGGTCTGCCTACAGGAAATTGCATTTCCCCCAGTAGCAGACGTGTTGCCTCACCGGAAGTGCTTTTCCCCAACCGGAAGAGGTGTTCTGCACGGGAAGTATCAATTCCCCCACAGGAAGGTGACCTTCCCTTACAGGACATTAGGTCCACATAGAAAGGGCATTTCCCCCACAGGAAGGTGAGATGCCCTCACAGGAAGTATGGTCCACAAAAAGGAAAGGGCATTTCCCCCACAGGAAGGTGAGATGCCCTCACAGGAAGATAGGTCCACACACAGTAAAACGCATTTGCCCCTCAAGAAGAAGTGTTCCTACAACCGAAGGGACAATTCTCCACGGGAAGATAGGGTCCAACACAGAAAGAGACATTACCCCACAAAGAGAAATGTACCACCCAGGGAGTTCTGTTTTTATTCCACAAGCTGTGATTCCATCACAGGATGATAGGTCCGCTTAATGGAAAGTGCATTTTCCGCAGTCGAAGACGGTTTTCCTTACAGGAAGTGCTTTTCCCCAACAGGAAGAGGCGTTCTCCCACAGGAAGTGTCAATTCCCCCACAGGAAAGTGAGCTTCCCTAACAGGAATTTAGGTCAACACACAGGAAAGAGCATTTCCCCCCCAGGAAGGTGAGTTGCCATCAAAGGAAGATAGGTCCACACACAGTAACATGCATTTTGCAAAAAGGGGAAGGGTTCCTACACCTGAAGGGAAAATTCCTTCACAGGAATATGGGTTCCAACACAGGTAGAGACATTTGCCCCACAGAGAGGAGGGTACCCCCACATGTCCTTCTATTTCCTTTCAACAATTGTCGATTCGATCACAGTATTATTGTTCCTCGTAAAGGAAACTGCATTTCCCCCTGTGGGAGACGGGTTGCCTCACAGGAAGTGTTTTTCCCCATTAGAAACATCGTGCTCCCACAGGAAGTTTCAATTCCCCCACAGGAAGGTGAGCTTCCCTCACAGGAAGTTAGGTCCACACAGAAAGGGCATTTCTGGTTAAGGAAGGTGAGTTGCCCTCACAGGAAGATAGGTCCACACACAGTAAAATGGATGTGCCCCAAGGAAGAAGTGTTCCTACAGCGGAAGGGACAATTCTCCACAGGAAGATAGGTTTCTACACAGAAAGAGAATTTCCAACACAGAGAAATGTACCCCGATCGGTAGTTCTGTTTTTATTCAACAAGTTTTGATTCCATCACAGGCTGGTAGGTCCGCCTACAGGAAAGTGCTTTTCCCCCAGTTTCAATACGGGTTTCCTCACAGGAATTGCTTTTCCCCAACAGTAAAAGGCGTTCTCCCACAGGAAGTTACAATTACCCCACAGGAAGGAGAGCTTCCCTCACAGGAAGTTAGGTCCACACGAAAGGGCATTTCTGGCACAGGAAGGTGAGATGCCCTCACAGGAAGATAGCTCCACACACAGTAAAATGCTTGTGCCCCAAGGAAGAAGTGTTTCTACAGCGGAAGGGACAATTCTCCACATGATATAGGTTCCTAAACAGAAAGAGACATTTTCCCCACAAAGAGAAAAATACACCGTTAGTACTCTTTTTTTCAATATGTTGTGATTCCATCACAGGATGATAGGTCCACCTACAGGAAAGTGCATTATCCCCAGTGGAAGACGGGTTTCCTCACAGGAAGCGCTTTTCCCTAACAGGAAGTGTCGTTCTGCCACAGGAAGTTTCAATTCCCCCACAGGAAAGTGAGCTTCCCTCACAGAAAGTTTAGTCAACACATAGGAAAGTGCATTTCCCCCCCAGGAAGGAGCGATGCCTTCACAGATAGATACTTCCGCACACAGTAACATGCATTTTGCACAAAGAAAGTAGGGTTCCTACACCTGAAGGCGCAATTCCGTCACAGGAATATAGATTCCAACACAGGTAGAGACATTTCTCCCACAGAGAGGTTTGTACCCCCACAGGTAGTTCTGTTTCCCTTCAACAAGTGTCGATTTGATCACAGGGTGATTGGTCCGCCTACAGGAAAGTGCATTTCCTCCAGTGGCAGACGGGTTGCCTCACAGGAAGTGCTTTTCCCCAACAAGAAGAGGAGTTCTCCCTCAGGAAGTATCAATTCCCCCACAGCAAGGTGACCTTCCCTCACAGGAAGTTAGGTCCACATAGAAAGGGCATTTCCCCCACAGGAAGGTGAGTTGCCCTCACAGTAAGATAGTTCCACACACAGTAAAATGCATGTGCCCCACAGGAAGAAGTGTTCCTACAGCAAAAGGGGCAATTCTCCACAGGAAGATAGGTTCCTACACAGAAAGAGACATTACCCAAAAGAGAGAATTGTACCCCCACAGGTAGTTCTGTTTTTCTTCCATAAGGTGCGATTCCATTACAGGATGATAGGTCCGCTCAAAGGAAAGTGCATTTCCGCAGTTTTAAGACGGGTTTCCTCACAGGAATTGAATTTTCCCCACAGCAAACGGCGTTCTCTCACAGGAAGTTTCAATTCCCAAACAGGAAGGTGAGCTTCCCTCACAGGAAGTATGGTCCACAAAAAGGAAAAGGCATTTCCCCCACAGGATGGTGAGATGCCCTCACAGGAAGATAGGTCCACACACAGTAAAACGCATTTGCTCCACGAGATGAAGTGTTCCTACAACGGAAGAGACAATTCTCCACAGGAAGATAGGTTCCTATACAGAAAGAGACATTTCCCCCACAAAGAGAAATGTACCACGCAGGGAGTTCTGTTTTTATTCCAGAAGCTGTGATTCCATCACAGGATGATAGGTCCGCTTACTGGAAAGTGCATTATCCCCAGTGGAAGACGGGTTTCCTCACAGGAAGCGATTTTCCCTAACAGGAAGTGTCGTTCTCCCACAGGAAGTTTCTATTCGCCCACAGGAAAGTGAGCTTCCTTCACAGAAAGTTTAGTCAACACATAGGAAAGTGCATTCCCCCCCCAGGAAGGAGCGATGCCATCACAGATAGATAGTTCCACACACAGTAACATGCATTTTGCACAAAGAAAGTAGGGTTCCTACACCTGAAGGCCAATTCCGTCACAGGAATATGGATTCCAACACAGGTAGAGACATTTCTCCCACAGAGAGGAGGGTACCCACACAGGTAGTTGTGTTTCCCTTCAACAAGTGTCGATTCGATCACAGGATGATTGGTCTGCCTACAGGAAATTGCATTTCCCCCAGTAGCAGACGTGTTGCCTCACCGGAAGTGCTTTTCCCCAACCGGAAGAGGTGTTCTGCACGGGAAGTATCAATTCCCCCACAGGAAGGTGACCTTCCCTTACAGGACATTAGGTCCACATAGAAAGGGCATTTCCCCCACAGGAAGGTGAGATGCCCTCACAGGAAGTATGGTCCACAAAAAGGAAAGGGCATTTCCCCCACAGGAAGGTGAGATGCCCTCACAGGAAGATAGGTCCACACACAGTAAAACGCATTTGCCCCTCAAGAAGAAGTGTTCCTACAACCGAAGGGACAATTCTCCACGGGAAGATAGGGTCCAACACAGAAAGAGACATTACCCCACAAAGAGAAATGTACCACCCAGGGAGTTCTGTTTTTATTCCACAAGCTGTGATTCCATCACAGGATGATAGGTCCGCTTAATGGAAAGTGCATTTTCCGCAGTCGAAGACGGGTTTCCTTACAGGAAGTGCTTTTCCCCAACAGGAAGAGGCGTTCTCCCACAGGAAGTGTCAATTCCCCCACAGGAAAGTGAGCTTCCCTAACAGGAATTTAGGTCAACACACAGGAAAGAGCATTTCCCCCCCAGTAAGGTGAGTTGCCATCAAAGGAAGATAGGTCCACACACAGTAACATGCATTTTGCAAAAAGGGGAAGGGTTCCTACACCTGAAGGGAAAATTCCTTCACAGGAATATGGGTTCCAACACAGGTAGAGACATTTGCCCCACAGAGAGGAGGGTACCCCCACATGTCCTTCTATTTCCTTTCAACAATTGTCGATTCGATCACAGTATTATTGTTCCTCGTAAAGGAAACTGCATTTCCCCCTGTGGGAGACGGGTTGCCTCACAGGAAGTGTTTTTCCCCATTAGAAACATCGTGCTCCCACAGGAAGTTTCAATTCCCCCACAGGAAGGTGAGCTTCCCTCACAGGAAGTTAGGTCCACACAGAAAGGGCATTTCTGGTTAAGGAAGGTGAGTTGCCCTCACAGGAAGATAGGTCCACACACAGTAAAATGGATGTGCCCCAAGGAAGAAGTGTTCCTACAGCGGAAGGGACAATTCTCCACAGGAAGATAGGTTTCTACACAGAAAGAGAATTTCCAACACAGAGAAATGTACCCCGATCGGTAGTTCTGTTTTTATTCAACAAGTTTTGATTCCATCACAGGCTGGTAGGTCCGCCTACAGGAAAGTGCTTTTCCCCCAGTTTCAATACGGGTTTCCTCACAGGAATTGCTTTTCCCCAACAGTAAAAGGCGTTCTCCCACAGGAAGTTACAATTACCCCACAGGAAGGAGAGCTTCCCTCACAGGAAGTTAGGTCCACACGAAAGGGCATTTCTGGCACAGGAAGGTGAGATGCCCTCACAGGAAGATAGCTCCACACACAGTAAAATGCTTGTGCCCCAAGGAAGAAGTGTTTCTACAGCGGAAGGGACAATTCTCCACATGATATAGGTTCCTAAACAGAAAGAGACATTTTCCCCACAAAGAGAAAAATACACCGTTAGTACTCTTTTTTTCAATATGTTGTGATTCCATCACAGGATGATAGGTCCACCTACAGGAAAGTGCATTATCCCCAGTGGAAGACTGGTTTCCTCACAGGAAGCGCTTTTCCCTAACAGGAAGTGTCGTTCTGCCACAGGAAGTTTCAATTCCCCCACAGGAAAGTGAGCTTCCCTCACAGAAAGTTTAGTCAACACATAGGAAAGTGCATTTCCCCCCCAGGAAGGAGCGATGCCTTCACAGATAGATACTTCCGCACACAGTAACATGCATTTTGCACAAAGAAAGTAGGGTTCCTACACCTGAAGGCGCAATTCCGTCACAGGAATATAGATTCCAACACAGGTAGAGACATTTCTCCCACAGAGAGGTTTGTACCCCCACAGGTAGTTCTGTTTCCCTTCAACAAGTGTCGATTTGATCACAGGGTGATTGGTCCGCCTACAGGAAAGTGCATTTCCTCCAGTGGCAGACGGGTTGCCTCACAGGAAGTGCTTTTCCCCAACAAGAAGAGGAGTTCTCCCTCAGGAAGTATCAATTCCCCCACAGCAAGGTGACCTTCCCTCACAGGAAGTTAGGTCCACATAGAAAGGGCATTTCCCCCACAGGAAGGTGAGTTGCCCTCACAGCAAGATAGGTCCACACACAGTAAAATGCATGTGCCCCACAGGAAGAAGTGTTCCTACAGCAAAAGGGGCAATTCTCCACAGGAAGATAGGTTCCTACACAGAAAGAGACATTACCCAAAAGAGAGAATTGTACCCCCACAGGTAGTTCTGTTTTTCTTCCATAAGGTGCGATTCCATCACAGGATGATAGGTCCGCTTAAAGGAAAGTGCATTTCCGCAGTTTTAAGACGGGTTTCCTCACAGGAATTGAATTTTCCCCACAGCAAACGGCGTTCTCTCACAGGAAGTTTCAATTCCCAAACAGGAAGGTGAGCTTCCCTCACAGGAAGTATGGTCCACAAAAAGGAAAGGGCATTTCCCCCACAGGAAGGTGAGATGCCCTCACAGGAAGATAGGTCCACACACAGTAAAACGCATTTGCCCCTCAAGAAGAAGTGTTCCTACAACCGAAGGGACAATTCTCCACGGGAAGATAGGGTCCAACACAGAAAGAGACATTACCCCACAAAGAGAAATGTACCACCCAGGGAGTTCTGTTTTTATTCCACAAGCTGTGATTCCATCACAGGATGATAGGTCCGCTTACTGGAAAGTGCATTTTCCGCAGTCGAAGACGGGTTTCCTTACAGGAAGTGCTTTTCCCCAACAGGAAGAGGCGTTCTCCCACAGGAAGTGTCAATTCCCCCACAGGAAAGTGAGCTTCCCTAACAGGAATTTAGGTCAACACACAGGAAAGAGCATTTCCCCCCCAGGAAGGTGAGTTGCCATCAAAGGAAGATAGGTCCACACACAGTAGCATGCATTTTGCAAAAAGGGGAAGGGTTCCTACACCTGAAGGGAAAATTCCTTCACAGGAATATGGGTTCCAACACAGGTAGAGACATTTGCCCCACAGAGAGGAGGGTACCCCCACATGTCCTTCTATTTCCTTTCAACAATTGTCGATTCGATCACAGTATTATTGTTCCTCGTAAAGGAAACTGCATTTCCCCCTGTGGGAGACGGGTTGCCTCACAGGAAGTGTTTTTCCCCATTAGAAACATCGTGCTCCCACAGGAAGTTTCAATTCCCCCACAGGAAGGTGAGCTTCCCTCACAGGAAGTTAGGTCCACACAGAAAGGGCATTTCTGGTTAAGGAAGGTGAGTTGCCCTCACAGGAAGATAGGTCCACACACAGTAAAATGGATGTGCCCCAAGGAAGAAGTGTTCCTACAGCGGAAGGGACAATTCTCCACAGGAAGATAGGTTTCTACACAGAAAGAGAATTTCCAACACAGAGAAATGTACCCCGATCGGTAGTTCTGTTTTTATTCAACAAGTTTTGATTCCATCACAGGCTGGTAGGTCCGCCTACAGGAAAGTGCTTTTCCCCCAGTTTCAATACGGGTTTCCTCACAGGAATTGCTTTTCCCCAACAGTAAAAGGCGTTCTCCCACAGGAAGTTACAATTACCCCACAGGAAGGAGAGCTTCCCTCACAGGAAGTTAGGTCCACACGAAAGGGCATTTCTGGCACAGGAAGGTGAGATGCCCTCACAGGAAGATAGCTCCACACACAGTAAAATGCTTGTGCCCCAAGGAAGAAGTGTTTCTACAGCGGAAGGGACAATTCTCCACATGATATAGGTTCCTAAACAGAAAGAGACATTTTCCCCACAAAGAGAAAAATACACCGTTAGTACTCTTTTTTTCAATATGTTGTAATTCCATCACAGGATGATAGGTCCACCTACAGGAAAGTGCATTATCCCCAGTGGAAGACGGGTTTCCTCACAGGAAGCGCTTTTCCCTAACAGGAAGTGTCGTTCTGCCACAGGAAGTTTCAATTCCCCCACAGGAAAGTGAGCTTCCCTCACAGAAAGTTTAGTCAACACATAGGAAAGTGCATTTCCCCCCCAGGAAGGAGCGATGCCTTCACAGATAGATACTTCCGCACACAGTAACATGCATTTTGCACAAAGAAAGTAGGGTTCCTACACCTGAAGGCGCAATTCCGTCACAGGAATATAGATTCCAACACAGGTAGAGACATTTCTCCCACAGAGAGGTTTGTACCCCCACAGGTAGTTCTGTTTCCCTTCAACAAGTGTCGATTTGATCACAGGGTGATTGGTCCGCCTACAGGAAAGTGCATTTCCTCCAGTGGCAGACGGGTTGCCTCACAGGAAGTGCTTTTCCCCAACAAGAAGAGGAGTTCTCCCTCAGGAAGTATCAATTCCCCCACAGCAAGGTGACCTTCCCTCACAGGAAGTTAGGTCCACATAGAAAGGGCATTTCCCCCACAGGAAGGTGAGTTGCCCTCACAGCAAGATAGGTCCACACACAGTAAAATGCATGTGCCCCACAGGAAGAAGTGTTCCTACAGCAAAAAAGGCAATTCTCCACAGGAAGATAGGTTCCTACACAGAAAGAGACATTACCCAAAAGAGAGAATTGTACCCCCACAGGTAGTTCTGTTTTTCTTCCATAAGGTGCGATTCCATTACAGGATGATAGGTCCGCTTAAAGGAAAGTGCATTTCCGCAGTTTTAAGACGGGTTTCCTCACAGGAATTGAATTTTCCCCACAGCAAACGGCGTTCTCTCACAGGAAGTTTCAATTCCCAAACAGGAAGGTGAGCTTCCCTCACAGGAAGTATGGTCCACAAAAAGGAAAAGGCATTTCCCCCACAGGATGGTGAGATGCCCTCACAGGAAGATAGGTCCACACACAGTAAAACGCATTTGCTCCACGAGATGAAGTGTTCCTACAACGGAAGAGACAATTCTCCACAGGAAGATAGGTTCCTATACAGAAAGAGACATTTCCCCCACAAAGAGAAATGTACCACGCAGGGAGTTCTGTTTTTATTCCAGAAGCTGTGATTCCATCACAGGATGATAGGTCCGCTTACTGGAAAGTGCATTATCCCCAGTGGAAGACGGGTTTCCTCACAGGAAGCGATTTTCCCTAACAGGAAGTGTCGTTCTCCCACAGGAAGTTTCTATTCCCCCACAGGAAAGTGAGCTTCCTTCACAGAAAGTTTAGTCAACACATAGGAAAGTGCATTCCCCCCCCAGGAAGGAGCGATGCCATCACAGATAGATAGTTCCACGCACAGTAACATGCATTTTGCACAAAGAAAGTAGGGTTCCTACACCTGAAGGCCAATTCCGTCACAGGAATATGGATTCCAACACAGGTAGAGACATTTCTCCCACAGAGAGGAGGGTACCCACACAGGTAGTTGTGTTTCCCTTCAACAAGTGTCGATTCGATCACAGGATGATTGGTCTGCCTACAGGAAATTGCATTTCCCCCAGTAGCAGACGTGTTGCCTCACCGGAAGTGCTTTTCCCCAACCGGAAGAGGTGTTCTGCACGGGAAGTATCAATTCCCCCACAGGAAGGTGACCTTCCCTTACAGGACATTAGGTCCACATAGAAAGGGCATTTCCCCCACAGGAAGGTGAGATGCCCTCACAGGAAGTATGGTCCACAAAAAGGAAAGGGCATTTCCCCCACAGGAAGGTGAGATGCCCTCACAGGAAGATAGGTCCACACACAGTAAAACGCATTTGCCCCTCAAGAAGAAGTGTTCCTACAACCGAAGGGACAATTCTCCACGGGAAGATAGGGTCCAACACAGAAAGAGACATTACCCCACAAAGAGAAATGTACCACCAAGGGAGTTCTGTTTTTATTCCACAAGCTGTGATTCCATCACAGGATGATAGGTCCGCTTAATGGAAAGTGCATTTTCCGCAGTCGAAGACGGGTTTCCTTACAGGAAGTGCTTTTCCCCAACAGGAAGAGGCGTTCTCCCACAGGAAGTGTCAATTCCCCCACAGGAAAGTGAGCTTCCCTAACAGGAATTTAGGTCAACACACAGGAAAGAGCATTTCCCCCACAGGAAGGTGAGTTGCCATCAAAGGAAGATAGGTCCACACACAGTAACATGCATTTTGCAAAAAGGGGAAGGGTTCCTACACCTGAAGGGAAAATTCCTTCACAGGAATATGGGTTCCAACACAGGTAGAGACATTTGCCCCACAGAGAGGAGGGTACCCCCACATGTCCTTCTATTTCCTTTCAACAATTGTCGATTCGATCACAGTATTATTGTTCCGCGGAAAGGAAACTGCATTTCCCCCTGTGGGAGACGGGTTGCCTCACAGGAAGTGTTTTTCCCCATTAGAAACATCGTGCTCCCACAGGAAGTTTCAATTCCCCCACAGGAAGGTGAGCTTCCCTCACAGGAAGTTAGGTCCACACAGAAAGGGCATTTCTGGTTAAGGAAGGTGAGTTGCCCTCACAGGAAGATAGGTCCACACACAGTAAAATGGATGTGCCCCAAGGAAGAAGTGTTCCTACAGCGGAAGGGACAATTCTCCACAGGAAGATAGGTTTCTACACAGAAAGAGAATTTCCAACACAGAGAAATGTACCCCGATCGGTAGTTCTGTTTTTATTCAACAAGTTTTGATTCCATCACAGGCTGGTAGGTCCGCCTACAGGAAAGTGCTTTTCCCCCAGTTTCAATACGGGTTTCCTCACAGGAATTGCTTTTCCCCAACAGTAAAAGGCGTTCTCCCACAGGAAGTTACAATTACCCCACAGGAAGGAGAGCTTCCCTCACAGGAAGTTAGGTCCACACGAAAGGGCATTTCTGGCACAGGAAGGTGAGATGCCCTCACAGGAAGATAGCTCCACACACAGTAAAATGCTTGTGCCCCAAGGAAGAAGTGTTTCTACAGCGGAAGGGATAATTCTCCACATGATATAGGTTCCTAAACAGAAAGAGACATTTTCCCCACAAAGAGAAAAATACACCGTTAGTACTCTTTTTTTCAATAAGTTGTGATTCCATCACAGGATGATAGGTCCACCTACAGGAAAGTGCATTATCCCCAGTGGAAGACGGGTTTCCTCACAGGAAGCGCTTTTCCCTAACAGGAAGTGTCGTTCTGCCACAGGAAGTTTCAATTCCCCCACAGGAAAGTGAGCTTCCCTCACAGAAAGTTTAGTCAACACATAGGAAAGTGCATTTCCCCCCCAGGAAGGAGCGATGCCTTCACAGATAGATACTTCCGCACACAGTAACATGCATTTTGCACAAAGAAAGTAGGGTTCCTACACCTGAAGGCGCAATTCCGTCACAGGAATATAGATTCCAACACAGGTAGAGACATTTCTCCCACAGAGAGGTTTGTACCCCCACAGGTAGTTCTGTTTCCCTTCAACAAGTGTCGATTTGATCACAGGGTGATTGGTCCGCCTACAGGAAAGTGCATTTCCTCCAGTGGCAGACGGGTTGCCTCACAGGAAGTGCTTTTCCCCAACAAGAAGAGGAGTTCTCCCTCAGGAAGTATCAATTCCCCCACAGCAAGGTGACCTTCCCTCACAGGAAGTTAGGTCCACATAGAAAGGGCATTTCCCCCACAGGAAGGTGAGTTGCCCTCACAGCAAGATAGGTCCACACACAGTAAAATGCATGTGCCCCACAGGAAGAAGTGTTCCTACAGCAAAAGGGGCAATTCTCCACAGGAAGATAGGTTCCTACACAGAAAGAGACATTACCCAAAAGAGAGAATTGTACCCCCACAGGTAGTTCTGTTTTTCTTCCATAAGGTGCGATTCCATCACAGGATGATAGGTCCGCTTAAAGGAAAGTGCATTTCCGCAGTTTTAAGACGGGTTTCCTCACAGGAATTGAATTTTCCCCACAGCAAACGGCGTTCTCTCACAGGAACTTTCAATTCCCAAACAGGAAGGTGAGCTTCCCTCACAGGAAGTATGGTCCACAAAAAGGAAAGGGCATTTCCCCCACAGGATGGTGAGATGCCCTCACAGGAAGATAGGTCCACACACAGTAAAACGCATTTGCTCCACGAGATGAAGTGTTCCTACAACGGAAGAGACAATTCTCCACAGGAAGATAGGTTCCTATACAGAAAGAGACATTTCCCCCACAAAGAGAAATGTACCACGCAGGGAGTTCTGTTTTTATTCCAGAAGCTGTGATTCCATCACAGGATGATAGGTCCGCTTACTGGAAAGTGCATTATCCCCAGTGGACGACGGGTTTCCTCACAGGAAGCGATTTTCCCTAACAGGAAGTGTCGTTCTCCCACAGGAAGTTTCTATTCCCCCACAGGAAAGTGAGCTTCCTTCACAGAAAGTTTAGTCAACACATAGGAAAGTGCATTCCCCCCCCAGGAAGGAGCGATGCCATCACAGATAGATAGTTCCACACACAGTAACATGCATTTTGCACATAGAAAGTAGGGTTCCTACACCTGAAGGCGCAATTCCGTCACAGGAATATGGATTCCAACACAGGTAGAGACATTTCTCCCACAGAGAGGAGGGTACCCACACAGGTAGTTGTGTTTCCCTTCAACAAGTGTCGATTCGATCACAGGATGATTGGTCTGCCTACAGGAAATTGCATTTCCCCCAGTAGCAGACGTGTTGCCTCACCGGAAGTGCTTTTCCCCAACCGGAAGAGGTGTTCTGCACGGGAAGTATCAATTCCCCCACAGGAAGGTGACCTTCCCTTACAGGACATTAGGTCCACATAGAAAGGACATTTCCCCCACAGGAAGGTGAGATGCCCTCACAGGAAGTATGGTCCACAAAAAGGAAAGGGCATTTCCCCCACAGGAAGGTGAGATGCCCTCACAGGAAGATAGGTCCACACACAGTAAAACGCATTTGCCCCTCAAGAAGAAGTGTTCCTACAACCGAAGGGACAATTCTCCACGGGAAGATAGGGTCCAACACAGAAAGAGACATTACCCCACAAAGAGAAATGTACCACCAAGGGAGTTCTGTTTTTATTCCACAAGCTGTGATTCCATCACAGGATGATAGGTCCGCTTAATGGAAAGTGCATTTTCCGCAGTCGAAGACGGGTTTCCTTACAGGAAGTGCTTTTCCCCAACAGGAAGAGGCGTTCTCCCACAGGAAGTGTCAATTCCCCCACAGGAAAGTGAGCTTCCCTAACAGGAATTTAGGTCAACACACAGGAAAGAGCATTTCCCCCACAGGAAGGTGAGTTGCCACCACAGGAAGATAGGTCCACACACAGTAACATGCATTTTGCAAAAAGGGGAAGTGTTCCTACACCTGAAGGGAAAATTCCTTCACAGGAATATGGGTTCCAACACAGGTAGAGACATTTGCCCCACAGAGAGGAGGGTACCCCCACATGTCCTTCTATTTCCTTTCAACAATTGTCGATTCGATCACAGTATTATTGTTCCTCGTAAAGGAAACTGCATTTCCCCCTGTGGGAGACGGGTTGCCTCACAGGAAGTGTTTTTCCCCATTAGAAACATCGTGCTCCCACAGGAAGTTTCAATTCCCCCACAGGAAGGTGAGCTTCCCTCACAGGAAGTTAGGTCCACACAGAAAGGGCATTTCTGGTTAAGGAAGGTGAGTTGCCCTCACAGGAAGATAGGTCCACACACAGTAAAATGGATGTGCCCCAAGGAAGAAGTGTTCCTACAGCGGAAGGGGCAATTCTCCACAGGAAGATAGGTTTCTACACAGAAAGAGAATTTCCAACACAGAGAAATGTACCCCGATCGGTAGTTCTGTTTTTATTCAACAAGTTTTGATTCCATCACAGGCTGGTAGGTCCGCCTACAGGAAAGTGCTTTTCCCCCAGTTTCAATACGGGTTTCCTCACAGGAATTGCTTTTCCCCAACAGTAAAAGGCGTTCTCCCACAGGAAGTTACAATTACCCCACAGGAAGGAGAGCTTCCCTCACAGGAAGTTAGGTCCACACGAAAGGGCATTTCTGGCACAGGAAGGTGAGATGCCCTCACAGGAAGATAGCTCCACACACAGTAAAATGCTTGTGCCCCAAGGAAGAAGTATTTCTACAGCGGAAGGGACAATTCTCCACATGATATAGGTTCCTAAACAGAAAGAGACATTTTCCCCACAAAGAGAAAAATACACCGTTAGTACTCTTTTTTTCAATATGTTGTGATTCCATCACAGGATGATAGGTCCACCTACAGGAAAGTGCATTATCCCCAGTGGAAGACGGGTTTCCTCACAGGAAGCGCTTTTCCCTAACAGGAAGTGTCGTTCTGCCACAGGAAGTTTCAATTCCCCCACAGGAAAGTGAGCTTCCCTCACAGAAAGTTTAGTCAACACATAGGAAAGTGCATTTCCCCCCCAGGAAGGAGCGATGCCTTCACAGATAGATACTTCCGCACACAGTAACATGCATTTTGCACAAAGAAAGTAGGGTTCCTACACCTGAAGGCGCAATTCCGTCACAGGAATATAGATTCCAACACAGGTAGAGACATTTCTCCCACAGAGAGGTTTGTACCCCCACAGGTAGTTCTGTTTCCCTTCAACAAGTGTCGATTTGATCACAGGGTGATTGGTCCGCCTACAGGAAAGTGCATTTCCTCCAGTGGCAGACGGGTTGCCTCACAGAGAGTGCTTTTCCCCAACAAGAAGAGGAGTTCTCCCTCAGGAAGTATCAATTCCCCCACAGCAAGGTGACCTTCCCTCACAGGAAGTTAGGTCCACATAGAAAGGGCATTTCCCCCACAGGAAGGTGAGTTGCCCTCACAGCAAGATAGGTCCACACACAGTAAAATGCATGTGCCCCACAGGAAGAAGTGTTCCTACAGCAAAAGGGGCAATTCTCCACAGGAAGATAGGTTCCTACACAGAAAGAGACATTACCCAAAAGAGAGAATTGTACCCCCACAGGTAGTTCTGTTTTTCTTCCATAAGGTGCGATTCCATTACAGGATGATAGGTCCGCTTAAAGGAAAGTGCATTTCCGCAGTTTTAAGACGGGTTTCCTCACAGGAATTGAATTTTCCCCACAGCAAACGGCGTTCTCTCACAGGAAGTTTCAATTCCCAAACAGGAAGGTGAGCTTCCCTCACAGGAAGTATGGTCCACAAAAAGGAAAAGGCATTTCCCCCACAGGATGGTGAGATGCCCTCACAGGAAGATAGGTCCACACACAGTAAAACACATTTGCTCCACGAGATGAAGTGTTCCTACAACGGAAGAGACAATTCTCCACAGGAAGATAGGTTCCTATACAGAAAGAGACATTTCCCCCACAAAGAGAAATGTACCACGCAGGGAGTTCTGTTTTTATTCCAGAAGCTGTGATTCCATCACAGGATGATAGGTCCGCTTACTGGAAAGTGCATTATCCCCAGTGGAAGACGGGTTTCCTCACAGGAAGCGATTTTCCCTAACAGGAAGTGTCGTTCTCCCACAGGAAGTTTCTATTCCCCCACAGGAAAGTGAGCTTCCTTCACAGAAAGTTTAGTCAACACATAGGAAAGTGCATTCCCCCCCCCAGGAAGGAGCGATGCCATCACAGATAGATAGTTCCACACACAGTAACATGCATTTTGCACAAAGAAAGTAGGGTTCCTACACCTGAAGGCCAATTCCGTCACAGGAATATGGATTCCAACACAGGTAGAGACATTTCTCCCACAGAGAGGAGGGTACCCACACAGGTAGTTGTGTTTCCCTTCAACAAGTGTCGATTCGATCACAGGATGATTGGTCTGCCTACAGGAAATTGCATTTCCCCCAGTAGCAGACGTGTTGCCTCACCGGAAGTGCTTTTCCCCAACCGGAAGAGGTGTTCTGCACGGGAAGTATCAATTCCCCCACAGGAAGGTGACCTTCCCTTACAGGACATTAGGTCCACATAGAAAGGGCATTTCCCCCACAGGAAGGTGAGATGCCCTCACAGGAAGTATGGTCCACAAAAAGGAAAGGGCATTTCCCCCACAGGAAGGTGAGATGCCCTCACAGGAAGATAGGTCCACACACAGTAAAACGCATTTGCCCCTCAAGAAGAAGTGTTCCTACAACCGAAGGGACAATTCTCCACGGGAAGATAGGGTCCAACACAGAAAGAGACATTACCCCACAAAGAGAAATGTACCACCCAGGGAGTTCTGTTTTTATTCCACAAGCTGTGATTCCATCACAGGATGATAGGTCCGCTTAATGGAAAGTGCATTTTCCGCAGTCGAAGACGGGTTTCCTTACAGGAAGTGCTTTTCCCCAACAGGAAGAGGCGTTCTCCCACAGGAAGTGTCAATTCCCCCACAGGAAAGTGAGCTTCCCTAACAGGAATTTAGGTCAACACACAGGAAAGAGCATTTCCCCCACAGGAAGGTGAGTTGCCATCAAAGGAAGATAGGTCCACACACAGTAACATGCATTTTGCAAAAAGGGGAAGGGTTCCTACACCTGAACGGAAAATTCCTTCACAGGAATATGGGTTCCAACACAGGTAGAGACATTTGCCCCACAGAGAGGAGGGTACCCCCACATGTCCTTCTATTTCCTATCAACAATTGTCGATTCGATCACAGTATTATTGTTCCTCGTAAAGGAAACTGCATTTCCCCCTGTGGGAGACGGGTTGCCTCACAGGAAGTGTTTTTCCCCATTAGAAACATCGTGCTCCCACAGGAAGTTTCAATTCCCCCACAGGAAGGTGAGCTTCCCTCACAGGAAGTTAGGTCCACACAGAAAGGGCATTTCTGGTTAAGGAAGGTGAGTTGCCCTCACAGGAAGATAGGTCCACACACAGTAAAATGGATGTGCCCCAAGGAAGAAGTGTTCCTACAGCGGAAGGGACAATTCTCCACAGGAAGATAGGTTTCTACACAGAAAGAGAATTTCCAACACAGAGAAATGTACCCCGATCGGTAGTTCTGTTTTTATTCAACAAGTTTTGATTCCATCACAGGCTGGTAGGTCCGCCTACAGGAAAGTGCTTTTCCCCCAGTTTCAATACGGGTTTCCTCACAGGAATTGCTTTTCCCCAACAGTAAAAGGCGTTCTCCCACAGGAAGTTACAATTACCCCACAGGAAGGAGAGCTTCCCTCACAGGAAGTTAGGTCCACACGAAAGGGCATTTCTGGCACAGGAAGGTGAGATGCCCTCACAGGAAGATAGCTCCACACACAGTAAAATGCTTGTGCCCCAAGGAAGAAGTGTTTCTACAGCGGAAGGGATAATTCTCCACATGATATAGGTTCCTAAACAGAAAGAGACATTTTCCCCACAAAGAGAAAAATACACCGTTAGTACTCTTTTTTTCAATATGTTGTGATTCCATCACAGGATGATAGGTCCACCTACAGGAAAGTGCATTATCCCCAGTGGAAGACAGGTTTCCTCACAGGAAGCGCTTTTCCCTAACAGGAAGTGTCGTTCTGCCACAGGAAGTTTCAATTCCCCCACAGGAAAGTGAGCTTCCCTCACAGAAAGTTTAGTCAACACATAGGAAAGTGCATTTCCCCCCCAGGAAGGAGCGATGCCTTCACAGATAGATACTTCCGCACACAGTAACATGCATTTTGCACAAAGAAAGTAGGGTTCCTACACCTGAAGGCGCAATTCCGTCACAGGAATATAGATTCCAACACAGGTAGAGACATTTCTCCCACAGAGAGGTTTGTACCCCCACAGGTAGTTCTGTTTCCCTTCAACAAGTGTCGATTTGATCACAGGGTGATTGGTCCGCCTACAGGAAAGTGCATTTCCTCCAGTGGCAGACGGGTTGCCTCACAGGAAGTGCTTTTCCCCAACAAGAAGAGGAGTTCTCCCTCAGGAAGTATCAATTCCCCCACAGCAAGGTGACCTTCCCTCACAGGAAGTTAGGTCCACATAGAAAGGGCATTTCCCCCACAGGAAGGTGAGTTGCCCTCACAGCAAGATAGGTCCACACACAGTAAAATGCATGTGCCCCACAGGAAGAAGTGTTCCTACAGCAAAAGGGGCAATTCTCCACAGGAAGATAGGTTCCTACACAGAAAGAGACATTACCCAAAAGAGAGAATTGTACCCCCACAGGTAGTTCTGTTTTTCTTCCATAAGGTGCGATTCCATCACAGGATGATAGGTCCGCTTAAAGGAAAGTGCATTTCCGCAGTTTTAAGACGGGTTTCCTCACAGGAATTGAATTTTCCCCACAGCAAACGGCGTTCTCTCACAGGAACTTTCAATTCCCAAACAGGAAGGTGAGCTTCCCTCACAGGAAGTATGGTCCACAAAAAGGAAAGGGCATTTCCCCCACAGGATGGTGAGATGCCCTCACAGGAAGATAGGTCCACACACAGTAAAACGCATTTGCTCCACGAAATGAAGTGTTCCTACAACGGAAGAGACAATTCTCCACAGGAAGATAGGTTCCTATACAGAAAGAGACATTTCCCCCACAAAGAGAAATGTACCACGCAGGGAGTTCTGTTTTTATTCCAGAAGCTGTGATTCCATCACAGGATGATAGGTCCGCTTACTGGAAAGTGCATTATCCCCAGTGGACGACGGGTTTCCTCACAGGAAGCGATTTTCCCTAACAGGAAGTGTCGTTCTCCCACAGGAAGTTTCTATTCCCCCACAGGAAAGTGAGCTTCCTTCACAGAAAGTTTAGTCAACACATAGGAAAGTGCATTCCCCCCCCAGGAAGGAGCGATGCCATCACAGATAGATAGTTCCACACACAGTAACATGCATTTTGCACATAGAAAGTAGGGTTCCTACACCTGAAGGCGCAATTCCGTCACAGGAATATGGATTCCAACACAGGTAGAGACATTTCTCCCACAGAGAGGAGGGTACCCACACAGGTAGTTGTGTTTCCCTTCAACAAGTGTCGATTCGATCACAGGATGATTGGTCTGCCTACAGGAAATTGCATTTCCCCAGTAGCAGACGTGTTGCCTCACCGGAAGTGCTTTTCCCCAACCGGAAGAGGTGTTCTGCACGGGAAGTATCAATTCCCCCACAGGAAGGTGACCTTCCCTTACAGGACATTAGGTCCACATAGAAAGGGTATTTCCCCCACAGGAAGGTGAGATGCCCTCACAGGAAGTATGGTCCACAAAAAGGAAAGGGCATTTCCCCCACAGGAAGGTGAGATGCCCTCACAGGAAGATAGGTCCACACACAGTAAAACGCATTTGCCCCTCAAGAAGAAGTGTTCCTACAACCGAAGGGACAATTCTCCACGGGAAGATAGGGTCCAACACAGAAAGAGACATTACCCCACAAAGAGAAATGTACCACCCAGGGAGTTCTGTTTTTATTCCACAAGCTGTGATTCCATCACAGGATGATAGGTCCGCTTAATGGAAAGTGCATTTTCCGCAGTCGAAGACGGGTTTCCTTACAGGAAGTGCTTTTCCCCAACAGGAAGAGGCGTTCTCCCACAGGAAGTGTCAATTCCCCCACGGGAAAGTGAGCTTCCCTAACAGGAATTTAGGTCAACACACAGGAAAGAGCATTTCCCCCACAGGAAGGTGAGTTGCCATCAAAGGAAGATAGGTCCACACACAGTAACATGCATTTTGCAAAAAGGGGAAGGGTTCCTACACCTGAACGGAAAATTCCTTCACAGGAATATGGGTTCCAACACAGGTAGAGACATTTGCCCCACAGAGAGGAGGGTACCCCCACATGTCCTTCTATTTCCTTTCAACAATTGTCGATTCGATCACAGTATTATTGTTCCTCGTAAAGGAAACTGCATTTCCCCCTGTGGGAGACGGGTTGCCTCACAGGAAGTGTTTTTCCCCATTAGAAACATCGTGCTCCCACAGGAAGTTTCAATTCCCCCACAGGAAGGTGAGCTTCCCTCACAGGAAGTTAGGTCCACACAGAAAGGGCATTTCTGGTTAAGGAAGGTGAGTTGCCCTCACAGGAAGATAGGTCCACACACAGTAAAATGGATGTGCCCCAAGGAAGAAGTGTTCCTACAGCGGAAGGGACAATTCTCCACAGGAAGATAGGTTTCTACACAGAAAGAGAATTTCCAACACAGAGAAATGTACCCCGATCGGTAGTTCTGTTTTTATTCAACAAGTTTTGATTCCATCACAGGCTGGTAGGTCCGCCTACAGGAAAGTGCTTTTCCCCCAGTTTCAATACGGGTTTCCTCACAGGAATTGCTTTTCCCCAACAGTAAAAGGCGTTCTCCCACAGGAAGTTACAATTACCCCACAGGAAGGAGAGCTTCCCTCACAGGAAGTTAGGTCCACACGAAAGGGCATTTCTGGCACAGGAAGGTGAGATGCCCTCACAGGAAGATAGCTCCACACACAGTAAAATGCTTGTGCCCCAAGGAAGAAGTGTTTCTACAGCGGAAGGGACAATTCTCCACATGATATAGGTTCCTAAACAGAAAGAGACATTTTCCCCACAAAGAGAAAAATACACCGTTAGTACTCTTTTTTTCAATATGTTGTGATTCCATCACAGGATGATAGGTCCACCTACAGGAAAGTGCATTATCCCCAGTGGAAGACGGGTTTCCTCACAGGAAGCGCTTTTCCCTAACAGGAAGTGTCGTTCTGCCACAGGAAGTTTCAATTCCCCCACAGGAAAGTGAGCTTCCCTCACAGAAAGTTTAGTCAACACATAGGAAAGTGCATTTCCCCCCCCAGGAAGGAGCGATGCCTTCACAGATAGATACTTCCGCACACAGTAACATGCATTTTGCACAAAGAAAGTAGGGTTCCTACACCTGAAGGCGCAATTCCGTCACAGGAATATAGATTCCAACACAGGTAGAGACATTTCTCCCACAGAGAGGTTTGTACCCCCACAGGTAGTTCTGTTTCCCTTCAACAAGTGTCGATTTGATCACAGGGTGATTGGTCCGCCTACAGGAAAGTGCATTTCCTCCAGTGGCAGACGGGTTGCCTCACAGGAAGTGCTTTTCCCCAACAAGAAGAGGAGTTCTCCCTCAGGAAGTATCAATTCCCCCACAGCAAGGTGACCTTCCCTCACAGGAAGTTAGGTCCACATAGAAAGGGCATTTCCCCCACAGGAAGGTGAGTTGCCCTCACAGCAAGATAGGTCCACACACAGTAAAATGCATGTGCCCCACAGGAAGAAGTGTTCCTACAGCAAAAGGGGCAATTCTCCACAGGAAGATAGGTTCCTACACAGAAAGAGACATTACCCAAAAGAGAGAATTGTACCCCCACAGGTAGTTCTGTTTTTCTTCCATAAGGTGCGATTCCATCACAGGATGATAGGTCCGCTTAAAGGAAAGTGCATTTCCGCAGTTTTAAGACGGGTTTCCTCACAGGAATTGAATTTTCCCCACAGCAAACGGCGTTCTCTCACAGGAAGTTTCAATTCCCAAACAGGAAGGTGAGCTTCCCTCACAGGAAGTATGGTCCACAAAAAGGAAAGGGCATTTCCCCCACAGGATGGTGAGATGCCCTCACAGGAAGATAGGTCCACACACAGTAAAACGCATTTGCTCCACAAGATGAAGTGTTCCTACAACGGAAGGGACAATTCTCCACAGGAAGATAGGTTCCTATACAGAAAGAGACATTTCCCCCACAAAGAGAAATGTACCACGCAGGGAGTTCTGTTTTTATTCCAGAAGCTGTGATTCCATCACAGGATGATAGGTCCGCTTACTGGAAAGTGCATTATCCCCAGTGGAAGACGGGTTTCCTCACAGGAAGCGCTTTTCCCTAACAGGAAGTGTCGTTCTCCCACAGGAAGTTTCTATTCCCCCACAGGAAAGTGAGCTTCCTTCACAGAAAGTTTAGTCAACACATAGGAAAGTGCATTCCCCCCCCAGGAAGGAGCGATGCCATCACAGATAGATAGTTCCACACACAGTAACATGCATTTTGCACAAAGAAAGTAGGGTTCCTACACCTGAAGGCGCAATTCCGTCACAGGAATATGGATTCCAACACAGGTAGAGACATTTCTCCCACAGAGAGGAGGGTACCCACACAGGTAGTTGTGTTTCCCTTCAACAAGTGTCGATTCGATCACAGGATGATTGGTCTGCCTACAGGAAATTGCATTTCCCCCAGTAGCAGACGTGTTGCCTCACCGGAAGTGCTTTTCCCCAACCGGAAGAGGTGTTCTGCACGGGAAGTATCAATTCCCCCACAGGAAGGTGACCTTCCCTTACAGGACATTAGGTCCACATAGAAAGGGCATTTCCCCCACAGGAAGGTGAGATGCCCTCACAGGAAGTATGGTCCACAAAAAGGAAAGGGCATTTCCCCCACAGGAAGGTGAGATGCCCTCACAGGAAGATAGGTCCACACACAGTAAAACGCATTTGCCCCTCAAGAAGAAGTGTTCCTACAACCGAAGGGACAATTCTCCACGGGAAGATAGGGTCCAACACAGAAAGAGACATTACCCCACAAAGAGAAATGTACCACCCAGGGAGTTCTGTTTTTATTCCACAAGCTGTGATTCCATCACAGGATGATAGGTCCGCTTAATGGAAAGTGCATTTTCCGCAGTCGAAGACGGGTTTCCTTACAGGAAGTGCTTTTCCCCAACAGGAAGAGGCGTTCTCCCACAGGAAGTGTCAATTCCCCCACGGGAAAGTGAGCTTCCCTAACAGGAATTTAGGTCAACACACAGGAAAGAGCATTTCCCCCACAGGAAGGTGAGTTGCCATCAAAGGAAGATAGGTCCACACACAGTAACATGCATTTTGCAAAAAGGGGAAGGGTTCCTACACCTGAACGGAAAATTCCTTCACAGGAATATGGGTTCCAACACAGGTAGAGACATTTGCCCCACAGAGAGGAGGGTACCCCCACATGTCCTTCTATTTCCTTTCAACAATTGTCGATTCGATCACAGTATTATTGTTCCTCGTAAAGGAAACTGCATTTCCCCCTGTGGGAGACGGGTTGCCTCACAGGAAGTGTTTTTCCCCATTAGAAACATCGTGCTCCCACAGGAAGTTTCAATTCCCCCACAGGAAGGTGAGCTTCCCTCACAGGAAGTTAGGTCCACACAGAAAGGGCATTTCTGGTTAAGGAAGGTGAGTTGCCCTCACAGGAAGATAGGTCCACACACAGTAAAATGGATGTGCCCCAAGGAAGAAGTGTTCCTACAGCGGAAGGGACAATTCTCCACAGGAAGATAGGTTTCTACACAGAAAGAGAATTTCCAACACAGAGAAATGTACCCCGATCGGTAGTTCTGTTTTTATTCAACAAGTTTTGATTCCATCACAGGCTGGTAGGTCCGCCTACAGGAAAGTGCTTTTCCCCCAGTTTCAATACGGGTTTCCTCACAGGAATTGCTTTTCCCCAACAGTAAAAGGCGTTCTCCCACAGGAAGTTACAATTACCCCACAGGAAGGAGAGCTTCCCTCACAGGAAGTTAGGTCCACACGAAAGGGCATTTCTGGCACAGGAAGGTGAGATGCCCTCACAGGAAGATAGCTCCACACACAGTAAAATGCTTGTGCCCCAAGGAAGAAGTGTTTCTACAGCGGAAGGGACAATTCTCCACATGATATAGGTTCCTAAACAGAAAGAGACATTTTCCCCACAAAGAGAAAAATACACCGTTAGTACTCTTTTTTTCAATATGTTGTGATTCCATCACAGGATGATAGGTCCACCTACAGGAAAGTGCATTATCCCCAGTGGAAGACGGGTTTCCTCACAGGAAGCGCTTTTCCCTAACAGGAAGTGTCGTTCTGCCACAGGAAGTTTCAATTCCCCCACAGGAAAGTGAGCTTCCCTCACAGAAAGTTTAGTCAACACATAGGAAAGTGCATTTCCCCCCCAGGAAGGAGCGATGCCTTCACAGATAGATACTTCCGCACACAGTAACATGCATTTTGCACAAAGAAAGTAGGGTTCCTACACCTGAAGGCGCAATTCCGTCACAGGAATATAGATTCCAACACAGGTAGAGACATTTCTCCCACAGAGAGGTTTGTACCCCCACAGGTAGTTCTGTTTCCCTTCAACAAGTGTCGATTTGATCACAGGGTGATTGGTCCGCCTACAGGAAAGTGCATTTCCTCCAGTGGCAGACGGGTTGCCTCACAGGAAGTGCTTTTCCCCAACAAGAAGAGGAGTTCTCCCTCAGGAAGTATCAATTCCCCCACAGCAAGGTGACCTTCCCTCACAGGAAGTTAGGTCCACATAGAAAGGGCATTTCCCCCACAGGAAGGTGAGTTGCCCTCACAGCAAGATAGGTCCACACACAGTAAAATGCATGTGCCCCACAGGAAGAAGTGTTCCTACAGCAAAAGGGGCAATTCTCCACAGGAAGATAGGTTCCTACACAGAAAGAGACATTACCCAAAAGAGAGAATTGTACCCCCACAGGTAGTTCTGTTTTTCTTCCATAAGGTGCGATTCCATCAGAGGATGATAGGTCCGCTTAAAGGAAAGTGCATTTCCGCAGTTTTAAGACGGGTTTCCTCACAGGAATTGAATTTTCCCCACAGCAAACGGCGTTCTCTCACAGGAAGTTTCAATTCCCAAACAGGAAGGTGAGCTTCCCTCACAGGAAGTATGGTCCACAAAAAGGAAAGGGCATTTCCCCCACAGGATGGTGAGATGCCCTCACAGGAAGATAGGTCCACACACAGTAAAACGCATTTGCTCCACAAGATGAAGTGTTCCTACAACGGAAGGGACAATTCTCCACAGGAAGATAGGTTCCTATACAGAAAGAGACATTTCCCCCACAAAGAGAAATGTACCACGCAGGGAGTTCTGTTTTTATTCCAGAAGCTGTGATTCCATCACAGGATGATAGGTCCGCTTACTGGAAAGTGCATTATCCCCAGTGGAAGACGGGTTTCCTCACAGGAAGCGCTTTTCCCTAACAGGAAGTGTCGTTCTCCCACAGGAAGTTTCTATTCCCCCACAGGAAAGTGAGCTTCCTTCACAGAAAGTTTAGTCAACACATAGGAAAGTGCATTCCCCCCCCAGGAAGGAGCGATGCCATCACAGATAGATAGTTCCACACACAGTAACATGCATTTTGCACAAAGAAAGTAGGGTTCCTACACCTGAAGGCGCAATTCCGTCACAGGAATATGGATTCCAACACAGGTAGAGACATTTCTCCCACAGAGAGGAGGGTACCCACACAGGTAGTTGTGTTTCCCTTCAACAAGTGTCGATTCGATCACAGGATGATTGGTCTGCCTACAGGAAATTGCATTTCCCCCAGTAGCAGACGTGTTGCCTCACCGGAAGTGCTTTTCCCCAACCGGAAGAGGTGTTCTGCACGGGAAGTATCAATTCCCCCACAGGAAGGTGACCTTCCCTTACAGGAAATTAGGTCCACATAGAAAGGGCATTTCCCCCACAGGAAGGTGAGATGCCCTCACAGGAAGTATGGTCCACAAAAAGGAAAGGGCATTTCCCCCACAGGAAGGTGAGATGCCCTCACAGGAAGATAGGTCCACACACAGTAAAACGCATTTGCCCCTCAAGAAGAAGTGTTCCTACAACCGAAGGGACAATTCTCCACGGGAAGATAGGGTCCAACACAGAAAGAGACATTACCCCACAAAGAGAAATGTACCACCCAGGGAGTTCTGTTTTTATTCCACAAGCTGTGATTCCATCACAGGATGATAGGTCCGCTTAATGGAAAGTGCATTTTCCGCAGTCGAAGACGGGTTTCCTTACAGGAAGTGCTTTTCCCCAACAGGAAGAGGCGTTCTCCCAAAGGAAGTGTCAATTCCCCCACGGGAAAGTGAGCTTCCCTAACAGGAATTTAGGTCAACACACAGGAAAGAGCATTTCCCCCACAGGAAGGTGAGTTGCCATCAAAGGAAGATAGGTCCACACACAGTAACATGCATTTTGCAAAAAGGGGAAGGGTTCCTACACCTGAAGGGAAAATTCCTTCACAGGAATATGGGTTCCAACACAGGTAGAGACATTTGCCCCACAGAGAGGAGGGTACCCCCACATGTCCTTCTATTTCCTTTCAACAATTGTCGATTCGATCACAGTATTATTGTTCCTCGTAAAGGAAACTGCATTTCCCACTGTGGGAGACGGGTTGCCTCACAGGAAGTGTTTTTCCCCATTAGAAACATCGTGCTCCCACAGGAAGTTTCAATTCCCCCACAGGAAGGTGAGCTTCCCTCACAGGAAGTTAGGTCCACACAGAAAGGGCATTTCTGGTTAAGGAAGGTGAGTTGCCCTCACAGGAAGATAGGTCCACACACAGTAAAATGGATGTGCCCCAAGGAAGAAGTGTTCCTACAGCGGAAGGGACAATTCTCCACAGGAAGATAGGTTGCTACACAGAAAGAGAATTTCCAACACAGAGAAATGTACCCCGATCGGTAGTTCTGTTTTTATTCAACAAGTTTTGATTCCATCACAGGCTGGTAGGTCCGCCTACAGGAAAGTGCTTTTCCCCCAGTTTCAATACGGGTTTCCTCACAGGAATTGCTTTTCCCCAACAGTAAAAGGCGTTCTCCCACAGGAAGTTACAATTACCCCACAGGAAGGAGAGCTTCCCTCACAGGAAGTTAGGTCCACACGAAAGGGCATTTCTGGCACAGGAAGGTGAGATGCCCTCACAGGAAGATAGCTCCACACACAGTAAAATGCTTGTGCCCCAAGGAAGAAGTGTTTCTACAGCGGAAGGGACAATTCTCCACATGATATAGGTTCCTAAACAGAAAGAGACATTTTCCCCACATAGAGAAAAATACACCGTTAGTACTCGTTTTTTCAATATGTTGTGATTCCATCACAGGATGATAGGTCCACCTACAGGAAAGTGCATTATCCCCAGTGGAAGACGGGTTTCCTCACAGGAAGCGCTTTTCCCTAACAGGAAGTGTCGTTCTGCCACAGGAAGTTTCAATTCCCCCACAGGAAAGTGAGCTTCCCTCACAGAAAGTTTAGTCAACACATAGGAAAGTGCATTTCCCCCCCAGGAAGGAGCGATGCCTTCACAGATAGATACTTCCGCACACAGTAACATGCATTTTGCACAAAGAAAGTAGGGTTCCTACACCTGAAGGCGCAATTCCGTCACAGGAATATAGATTCCAACACAGGTAGAGACATTTCTCCCACAGAGAGGTTTGTACCCCCACAGGTAGTTCTGTTTCCCTTCAACAAGTGTCGATTTGATCACTGGGTGATTGGTCCGCCTACAGGAAAGTGCATTTCCTCCAGTGGCAGACGGGTTGCCTCACAGGAAGTGCTTTTCCCCAACAAGAAGAGGAGTTCTCCCTCAGGAAGTATCAATTCCCCCACAGCAAGGTGACCTTCCCTCACAGGAAGTTAGGTCCACATAGAAAGGGCATTTCCCCCACAGGAAGGTGAGTTGCCCTCACAGCAAGATAGGTCCACACACAGTAAAATGCATGTGCCCCACAGGAAGAAGTGTTCCTACAGCAAAAGGGGCAATTCTCCACAGGAAGATAGGTTCCTACACAGAAAGAGACATTACCCAAAAGAGAGAATTGTACCCCCACAGGTAGTTCTGTTTTTCTTCCATAAGGTGCGATTCCATCACAGGATGATAGGTCCGCTTAAAGGAAAGTGCATTTCCCCAGTTTTAAGACGGGTTTCCTCACAGGAATTGAATTTTCCCCACAGCAAACGGCGTTCTCTCACAGGAAGTTTCAATTCCCAAACAGGAAGGTGAGCTTCCCTCACAGGAAGTATGGTCCACAAAAAGGAAAGGGCATTTCCCCCACAGGATGGTGAGATGCCCTCACAGGAAGATAGGTCCACACACAGTAAAACGCATTTGCTCCACAAGATGAAGTGTTCCTACAACGGAAGGGACAATTCTCCACAGGAAGATAGGTTCCTATACAGAAAGAGACATTTCCCCCACAAAGAGAAATGTACCACGCAGGGAGTTCTGTTTTTATTCCAGAAGCTGTGATTCCATCACAGGATGATAGGTCCGCTTACTGGAAAGTGCATTATCCCCAGTGGAAGACGGGTTTCCTCACAGGAAGCGCTTTTCCCTAACAGGAAGTGTCGTTCTCCCACAGGAAGTTTCTATTCCCCCACAGGAAAGTGAGCTTCCTTCACAGAAAGTTTAGTCAACACATAGGAAAGTGCATTACCCCCCCAGGAAGGAGCGATGCCATCACAGATAGATAGTTCCACACACAGTAACATGCATTTTGCACAAAGAAAGTAGGGTTCCTACACCTGAAGGCGCAATTCCGTCACAGGAATATGGATTCCAACACAGGTAGAGACATTTCTCCCACAGAGAGGAGGGTACCCACACAGGTAGTTGTGTTTCCCTTCAACAAGTGTCGATTCGATCACAGGATGATTGGTCTGCCTACAGGAAATTGCATTTCCCCCAGTAGCAGACGTGTTGCCTCACCGGAAGTGCTTTTCCCCAACCGGAAGAGGTGTTCTGCACGGGAAGTATCAATTCCCCCACAGGAAGGTGACCTTCCCTTACAGGACATTAGGTCCACATAGAAAGGGCATTTCCCCCACAGGAAGGTGAGATGCCCTCACAGGAAGTATGGTCCACAAAAAGGAAAGGGCATTTCCCCCACAGGAAGGTGAGATGCCCTCACAGGAAGATAGGTCCACACACAGTAAAACGCATTTGCCCCTCAAGAAGAAGTGTTCCTACAACCGAAGGGACAATTCTCCACGGGAAGATAGGGTCCAACACAGAAAGAGACATTACCCCACAAAGAGAAATGTACCACCCAGGGAGTTCTGTTTTTATTCCACAAGCTGTGATTCCATCACAGGATGATAGGTCCGCTTAATGGAAAGTGCATTTTCCGCAGTCGAAGACGGGTTTCCTTACAGGAAGTGCTTTTCCCCAACAGGAAGAGGCGTTCTCCCAAAGGAAGTGTCAATTCCCCCACGGGAAAGTGAGCTTCCCTAACAGGAATTTAGGTCAACACACAGGAAAGAGCATTTCCCCCACAGGAAGGTGAGTTGCCATCAAAGGAAGATAGGTCCACACACAGTAACATGCATTGTGCAAAAAGGGGAAGGGTTCCTACACCTGAACGGAAAATTCCTTCACAGGAATATGGGTTCCAACACAGGTAGAGACATTTGCCCCACAGAGAGGAGGGTACCCCCACATGTCCTTCTATTTCCTTTCAACAATTGTCGATTCGATCACAGTATTATTGTTCCTCGTAAAGGAAACTGCATTTCCCCCTGTGGGAGAAGGGGTTGCCTCACAGGAAGTGTTTTTCCCCATTAGAAACATCGTGCTCCCACAGGAAGTTTCAATTCCCCCACAGGAAGGTGAGCTTCCCTCACAGGAAGTTAGGTCCACACAGAAAGGGCATTTCTGGTTAAGGAAGGTGAGTTGCCCTCACAGGAAGATAGGTCCACACACAGTAAAATGGATGTGCCCCAAGGAAGAAGTGTTCCTACAGCGGAAGGGACAATTCTCCACAGGAAGATAGGTTGCTACACAGAAAGAGAATTTCCAACACAGAGAAATGTATCCCGATCGGTAGTTCTGTTTTTATTCAACAAGTTTTGATTCCATCACAGGCTGGTAGGTCCGCCTACAGGAAAGTGCTTTTCCCCCAGTTTCAATACGGGTTTCCTCACAGGAATTGCTTTTCCCCAACAGTAAAAGGCGTTCTCCCACAGGAAGTTACAATTACCCCACAGGAAGGAGAGCTTCCCTCACAGGAAGTTAGGTCCACACGAAAGGGCATTTCTGGCACAGGAAGGTGAGATGCCCTCACAGGAAGATAGCTCCACACACAGTAAAATGCTTGTGCCCCAAGGAAGAAGTGTTTCTACAGCGGAAGGGACAATTCTCCACATGATATAGGTTCCTAAACAGAAAGAGACATTTTCCCCACAAAGAGAAAAATACACCGTTAGTACTCGTTTTTTCAATATGTTGTGATTCCATCACAGGATGATAGGTCCACCTACAGGAAAGTGCATTATCCCCAGTGGAAGACGGGTTTCCTCACAGGAAGCGCTTTTCCCTAACAGGAAGTGTCGTTCTGCCACAGGAAGTTTCAATTCCCCCACAGGAAAGTGAGCTTCCCTCACAGAAAGTTTAGTCAACACATAGGAAAGTGCATTTCCCCCCCAGGAAGGAGCGATGCCTTCACAGATAGATACTTCCGCACACAGTAACATGCATTTTGCACAAAGAAAGTAGGGTTCCTACACCTGAAGGCGCAATTCCGTCACAGGAATATAGATTCCAACACAGGTAGAGACATTTCTCCCACAGAGAGGTTTGTACCCCCACAGGTAGTTCTGTTTCCCTTCAACAAGTGTCGATTTGATCACAGGGTGATTGGTCCGCCTACAGGAAAGTGCATTTCCTCCAGTGGCAGACGGGTTGCCTCACAGGAAGTGCTTTTCCCCAACAAGAAGAGGAGTTCTCCCTCAGGAAGTATCAATTCCCCCACAGCAAGGTGACCTTCCCTCACAGGAAGTTAGGTCCACATAGAAAGGGCATTTCCCCCACAGGAAGGTGAGTTGCCCTCACAGCAAGATAGGTCCACACACAGTAAAATGCATGTGCCCCACAGGAAGAAGTGTTCCTACAGCAAAAGGGGCAATTCTCCACAGGAAGATAGGTTCCTACACAGAAAGAGACATTACCCAAAAGAGAGAATTGTACCCCCACAGGTAGTTCTGTTTTTCTTCCATAAGGTGCGATTCCATCACAGGATGATAGGTCCGCTTAAAGGAAAGTGCATTTCCGCAGTTTTAAGACGGGTTTCCTCACAGGAATTGAATTTTCCCCACAGCAAACGGCGTTCTCTCACAGGAAGTTTCAATTCCCAAACAGGAAGGTGAGCTTCCCTCACAGGAAGTATGGTCCACAAAAAGGAAAGGGCATTTCCCCCACAGGATGGTGAGATGCCCTCACAGGAAGATAGGTCCACACACAGTAAAACGCATTTGCTCCACAAGATGAAGTGTTCCTACAACGGAAGGGACAATTCTCCACAGGAAGATAGGTTCCTATACAGAAAGAGACATTTCCCCCACAAAGAGAAATGTACCACGCAGGGAGTTCTGTTTTTATTCCAGAAGCTGTGATTCCATCACAGGATGATAGGTCCGCTTACTGGAAAGTGCATTATCCCCAGTGGAAGACGGGTTTCCTCACAGGAAGCGCTTTTCCCTAACAGGAAGTGTCGTTCTCCCACAGGAAGTTTCTATTCGCCCACAGGAAAGTGAGCTTCCTTCACAGAAAGTTTAGTCAACACATAGGAAAGTGCATTCCCCCCCCAGGAAGGAGCGATGCCATCACAGATAGATAGTTCCACACACAGTAACATGCATTTTGCACAAAGAAAGTAGGGTTCCTACACCTGAAGGCGCAATTCCGTCACAGGAATATGGATTCCAACACAGGTAGAGACATTTCTCCCACAGAGAGGAGGGTACCCACACAGGTAGTTGTGTTTCCCTTCAACAAGTGTCGATTCGATCACAGGATGATTGGTCTGCCTACAGGAAATTGCATTTCCCCCAGTAGCAGACGTGTTGCCTCACCGGAAGTGCTTTTCCCCAACCGGAAGAGGTGTTCTGCACGGGAAGTATCAATTCCCCCACAGGAAGGTGACCTTCCCTTACAGGAAATTAGGTCCACATAGAAAGGGCATTTCCCCCACAGGAAGGTGAGATGCCCTCACAGGAAGATAGGTCCACACACAGTAAAACGCATTTGCCCCTCAAGAAGAAGTGTTCCTACAACCGAAGGGACAATTCTCCACGGGAAGATAGGGTCCAACACAGAAAGAGACATTACCCCACAAAGAGAAATGTACCACCCAGGGAGTTCTGTTTTTATTCCACAAGCTGTGATTCCATCACAGGATGATAGGTCCGCTTAATGGAAAGTGCATTTTCCGCAGTCGAAGACGGGTTTCCTTACAGGAAGTGCTTTTCCCCAACAGGAAGAGGCGTTCTCCCACAGGAAGTGTCAATTCCCCCACGGGAAAGTGAGCTTCCCTAACAGGAATTTAGGTCAACACACAGGAAAGAGCATTTCCCCCACAGGAAGGTGAGTTGCCATCAAAGGAAGATAGGTCCACACACAGTAACATGCATTGTGCAAAAAGGGGAAGGGTTCCTACACCTGAAGGGAAAATTCCTTCACAGGAATATGGGTTCCAACACAGGTAGAGACATTTGCCCCACAGAGAGGAGGGTACCCCCACATGTCCTTCTATTTCCTTTCAACAATTGTCGATTCGATCACAGTATTATTGTTCCTCGTAAAGGAAACTGCATTTCCCACTGTGGGAGACGGGTTGCCTCACAGGAAGTGTTTTTCCCCATTAGAAACATCGTGCTCCCACAGGAAGTTTCAATTCCCCCACAGGAAGGTGAGCTTCCCTCACAGGAAGTTAGGTCCACACAGAAAGGGCATTTCTGGTTAAGGAAGGTGAGTTGCCCTCACAGGAAGATAGGTCCACACACAGTAAAATGGATGTGCCCCAAGGAAGAAGTGTTCCTACAGCGGAAGGGACAATTCTCCACAGGAAGATAGGTTGCTACACAGAAAGAGAATTTCCAACACAGAGAAATGTACCCCGATCGGTAGTTCTGTTTTTATTCAACAAGTTTTGATTCCATCACAGGCTGGTAGGTCCGCCTACAGGAAAGTGCTTTTCCCCCAGTTTCAATACGGGTTTCCTCACAGGAATTGCTTTTCCCCAACAGTAAAAGGCGTTCTCCCACAGGAAGTTACAATTACCCCACAGGAAGGAGAGCTTCCCTCACAGGAAGTTAGGTCCACACGAAAGGGCATTTCTGGCACAGGAAGGTGAGATGCCCTCACAGGAAGATAGCTCCACACACAGTAAAATGCTTGTGCCCAAGGAAGAAGTGTTTCTACAGCGGAAGGGACAATTCTCCACATGATATAGGTTCCTAAACAGAAAGAGACATTTTCCCCACAAAGAGAAAAATACACCGTTAGTACTCGTTTTTTCAATATGTTGTGATTCCATCACAGGATGATAGGTCCACCTACAGGAAAGTGCATTATCCCCAGTGGAAGACGGGTTTCCTCACAGGAAGCGCTTTTCCCTAACAGGAAGTGTCGTTCTGCCACAGGAAGTTTCAATTCCCCCACAGGAAAGTGAGCTTCCCTCACAGAAAGTTTAGTCAACACATAGGAAAGTGCATTTCCCCCCCAGGAAGGAGCGATGCCTTCACAGATAGATACTTCCGCACACAGTAACATGCATTTTGCACAAAGAAAGTAGGGTTCCTACACCTGAAGGCGCAATTCCGTTACAGGAATATAGATTCCAACACAGGTAGAGACATTTCTCCCACAGAGAGGTTTGTACCCCCACAGGTAGTTCTGTTTCCCTTCAACAAGTGTCGATTTGATCACAGGGTGATTGGTCCGCCTACAGGAAAGTGCATTTCCTCCAGTGGCAGACGGGTTGCCTCACAGGAAGTGCTTTTCCCCAACAAGAAGAGGAGTTCTCCCTCAGGAAGTATCAATTCCCCCACAGCAAGGTGACCTTCCCTCACAGGAAGTTAGGTCCACATAGAAAGGGCATTTCCCCCACAGGAAGGTGAGTTGCCCTCACAGCAAGATAGGTCCACACACAGTAAAATGCATGTGCCCCACAGGAAGAAGTGTTCCTACAGCAAAAGGGGCAATTCTCCACAGGAAGATAGGTTCCTACACAGAAAGAGACATTACCCAAAAGAGAGAATTGTACCCCCACAGGTAGTTCTGTTTTTCTTCCATAAGGTGCGATTCCATCACAGGATGATAGGTCCGCTTAAAGGAAAGTGCATTTCCGCAGTTTTAAGACGGGTTTCCTCACAGGAATTGAATTTTCCCCACAGCAAACGGCGTTCTCTCACAGGAAGTTTCAATTCCCAAACAGGAAGGTGAGCTTCCCTCACAGGAAGTATGGTCCACAAAAAGGAAAGGGCATTTCCCCCACAGGATGGTGAGATGCCCTCACAGGAAGATAGGTCCACACACAGTAAAACGCATTTGCTCCACAAGATGAAGTGTTCCTACAACGGAAGGGACAATTCTCCACAGGAAGATAGGTTCCTATACAGAAAGAGACATTTCCCCCACAAAGAGAAATGTACCACGCAGGGAGTTCTGTTTTTATTCCAGAAGCTGTGATTCCATCACAGGATGATAGGTCCGCTTACTGGAAAGTGCATTATCCCCAGTGGAAGACGGGTTTCCTCACAGGAAGCGCTTTTCCCTAACAGGAAGTGTCGTTCTCCCACAGGAAGTTTCTATTCGCCCACAGGAAAGTGAGCTTCCTTCACAGAAAGTTTAGTCAACACATAGGAAAGTGCATTCCCCCCCCAGGAAGGAGCGATGCCATCACAGATAGATAGTTCCACGCACAGTAACATGCATTTTGCACAAAGAAAGTAGGGTTCCTACACCTGAAGGCGCAATTCCGTCACAGGAATATGGATTCCAACACAGGTAGAGACATTTCTCCCACAGAGAGGAGGGTACCCACACAGGTAGTTGTGTTTCCCTTCAACAAGTGTCGATTCGATCACAGGATGATTGGTCTGCCTACAGGAAATTGCATTTCCCCCAGTAGCAGACGTGTTGCCTCACCGGAAGTGCTTTTCCCCAACCGGAAGAGGTGTTCTGCACGGGAAGTATCAATTCCCCCACAGGAAGGTGACCTTCCCTTACAGGACATTAGGTCCACATAGAAAGGGCATTTCCCCCACAGGAAGGTGAGATGCCCTCACAGGAAGTATGGTCCACAAAAAGGAAAGGGCATTTCCCCCACAGGAAGGTGAGATGCCCTCACAGGAAGATAGGTCCACACACAGTAAAACGCATTTGCCCCTCAAGAAGAAGTGTTCCTACAACCGAAGGGACAATTCTCCACGGGAAGATAGGGTCCAACACAGAAAGAGACATTACCCAACAAAGAGAAATGTACCACCCAGGGAGTTCTGTTTTTATTCCACAAGCTGTGATTCCATCACAGGATGATAGGTCCGCTTACTGGAAAGTGCATTTTCCGCAGTCGAAGACGGGTTTCCTTACAGGAAGTGCTTTTCCCCAACAGGAAGAGGCGTTCTCCCACAGGAAGTGTCAATTCCCCCACAGGAAAGTGAGCTTCCCTAACAGGAATTTAGGTCAACACACAGGAAAGAGCATTTCCCCCACAGGAAGGTGAGTTGCCATCAAAGGAAGATAGGTCCACACACAGTAACATGCATTTTGCAAAAAGGGGAAGGGTTCCTACACCTGAAGGGAAAATTCCTTCACAGGAATATGGGTTCCAACACAGGTAGAGACATTTGCCCCACAGAGAGGAGGGTACCCCCACATGTCCTTCTATTTCCTTTCAACAATTGTCGATTCGATCACAGTATTATTGTTCCTCGTAAAGGAAACTGCATTTCCCCCTGTGGGAGACGGGTTGCCTCACAGGAAGTGTTTTTCCCCATTAGAAACATCGTGCTCCCACAGGAAGTTTCAATTCCCCCACAGGAAGGTGAGCTTCCCTCACAGGAAGTTAGGTCCACACAGAAAGGGCATTTCTGGTTAAGGAAGGTGAGTTGCCCTCACAGGAAGATAGGTCCACACACAGTAAAATGGATGTGCCCCAAGGAAGAAGTGTTCCTACAGCGGAAGGGACAATTCTCCACAGGAAGATAGGTTTCTACACAGAAAGAGAATTTCCAACACAGAGAAATGTACCCCGATCGGTAGTTCTGTTTTTATTCAACAAGTTTTGATTCCATCACAGGCTGGTAGGTCCGCCTACAGGAAAGTGCTTTTCCCCCAGTTTCAATACGGGTTTCCTCACAGGAATTGCTTTTCCCCAACAGTAAAAGGCGTTCTCCCACAGGAAGTTACAATTACCCCACAGGAAGGAGAGCTTCCCTCACAGGAAGTTAGGTCCACACGAAAGGGCATTTCTGGCACAGGAAGGTGAGATGCCCTCACAGGAAGATAGCTCCACACACAGTAAAATGCTTGTGCCCCAAGGAAGAAGTGTTTCTACAGCGGAAGGGACAATTCTCCACATGATATAGGTTCCTAAACAGAAAGAGACATTTTCCCCACAAAGAGAAAAATACACCGTTAGTACTCGTTTTTTCAATATGTTGTGATTCCATCACAGGATGATAGGTCCACCTACAGGAAAGTGCATTATCCCCAGTGGAAGACGGGTTTCCTCACAGGAAGCGCTTTTCCCTAACAGGAAGTGTCGTTCTGCCACAGGAAGTTTCAATTCCCCCACAGGAAAGTGAGCTTCCCTCACAGAAAGTTTAGTCAACACATAGGAAAGTGCATTTCCCCCCCAGGAAGGAGCGATGCCTTCACAGATAGATACTTCCGCACACAGTAACATGCATTTTGCACAAAGAAAGTAGGGTTCCTACACCTGAAGGCGCAATTCCGTCACAGGAATATAGATTCCAACACAGGTAGAGACATTTCTCCCACAGAGAGGTTTGTACCCCCACAGGTAGTTCTGTTTCCCTTCAACAAGTGTCGATTTGATCACAGGGTGATTGGTCCGCCTACAGGAAAGTGCATTTCCTCCAGTGGCAGACGGGTTGCCTCACAGGAAGTGCTTTTCCCCAACAAGAAGAGGAGTTCTCCCTCAGGAAGTATCAATTCCCCCACAGCAAGGTGACCTTCCCTCACAGGAAGTTAGGTCCACATAGAAAGGGCATTTCCCCCACAGGAAGGTGAGTTGCCCTCACAGCAAGATAGGTCCACACACAGTAAAATGCATGTGCCCCACAGGAAGAAGTGTTCCTACAGCAAAAGGGGCAATTCTCCACAGGAAGATAGGTTCCTACACAGAAAGAGACATTACCCAAAAGAGAGAATTGTACCCCCACAGGTAGTTCTGTTTTTCTTCCATAAGGTGCGATTCCATCACAGGATGATAGGTCCGCTTAAAGGAAAGTGCATTTCCGCAGTTTTAAGACGGGTTTCCTCACAGGAATTGAATTTTCCCCACAGCAAACGGCGTTCTCTCACAGGAAGTTTCAATTCCCAAACAGGAAGGTGAGCTTCCCTCACAGGAAGTATGGTCCACAAAAAGGAAAGGGCATTTCCCCCACAGGATGGTGAGATGCCCTCACAGGAAGATAGGTCCACACACAGTAAAACGCATTTGCTCCACAAGATGAAGTGTTCCTACAACGGAAGGGACAATTCTCCACAGGAAGATAGGTTCCTATACAGAAAGAGACATTTCCCCCACAAAGAGAAATGTACCACGCAGGGAGTTCTGTTTTTATTCCAGAAGCTGTGATTCCATCACAGGATGATAGGTCCGCTTACTGGAAAGTGCATTATCCCCAGTGGAAGACGGGTTTCCTCACAGGAAGCGCTTTTCCCTAACAGGAAGTGCCGTTCTCCCACAGGAAGTTTCTATTCCCCCACAGGAAAGTGAGCTTCCTTCACAGAAAGTTTAGTCAACACATAGGAAAGTGCATTCCCCCCCCAGGAAGGAGCGATGCCATCACAGATAGATAGTTCCACACACAGTAACATGCATTTTGCACAAAGAAAGTAGGGTTCCTACACCTGAAGGCGCAATTCCGTCACAGGAATATGGATTCCAACACAGGTAGAGACATTTCTCCCACAGAGAGGAGGGTACCCACACAGGTAGTTGTGTTTCCCTTCAACAAGTGTCGATTCGATCACAGGATGATTGGTCTGCCTACAGGAAATTGCATTTCCCCCAGTAGCAGACGTGTTGCCTCACCGGAAGTGCTTTTCCCCAACCGGAAGAGGTGTTCTGCACGGGAAGTATCAATTCCCCCACAGGAAGGTGACCTTCCCTTACAGGACATTAGGTCCACATAGAAAGGGCATTTCCCCCACAGGAAGGTGAGATGCCCTCACAGGAAGTATGGTCCACAAAAAGGAAAGGGCATTTCCCCCACAGGAAGGTGAGATGCCCTCACAGGAAGATAGGTCCACACACAGTAAAACGCATTTGCCCCTCAAGAAGAAGTGTTCCTACAACCGAAGGGACAATTCTCCACGGGAAGATAGGGTCCAACACAGAAAGAGACATTACCCCACAAAGAGAAATGTACCACCCAGGGAGTTCTGTTTTTATTCCACAAGCTGTGATTCCATCACAGGATGATAGGTCCGCTTAATGGAAAGTGCATTTTCCGCAGTCGAAGACGGGTTTCCTTACAGGAAGTGCTTTTCCCCAACAGGAAGAGGCGTTCTCCCACAGGAAGTGTCAATTCCCCCACAGGAAAGTGAGCTTCCCTAACAGGAATTTAGGTCAACACACAGGAAAGAGCATTTCCCCCCCAGGAAGGTGAGTTGCCATCAAAGGAAGATAGGTCCACACACAGTAACATGCATTTTGCAAAAAGGGGAAGGGTTCCTACACCTGAAGGGAAAATTCCTTCACAGGAATATGGGTTCCAACACAGGTAGAGACATTTGCCCCACAGAGAGGAGGGTACCCCCACATGTCCTTCTATTTCCTTTCAACAATTGTCGATTCGATCACAGTATTATTGTTCCTCGTAAAGGAAACTGCATTTCCCCCTGTGGGAGACGGGTTGTCTCACAGGAAGTGTTTTTCCCCATTAGAAACATCGTGCTCCCACAGGAAGTTTCAATTCCCCCACAGGAAGGTGAGCTTCCCTCACAGGAAGTTAGGTCCACACAGAAAGGGCATTTCTGGTTAAGGAAGGTGAGTTGCCCTCACAGGAAGATAGGTCCACACACAGTAAAATGGATGTGCCCCAAGGAAGAAGTGTTCCTACAGCGGAAGGGACAATTCTCCACAGGAAGATAGGTTTCTACACAGAAAGAGAATTTCCAACACAGAGAAATGTACCCCGATCGGTAGTTCTGTTTTTATTCAACAAGTTTTGATTCCATCACAGGCTGGTAGGTCCGCCTACAGGAAAGTGCTTTTCCCCCAGTTTCAATACGGGTTTCCTCACAGGAATTGCTTTTCCCCAACAGTAAAAGGCGTTCTCCCACAGGAAGTTACAATTACCCCACAGGAAGGAGAGCTTCCCTCACAGGAAGTTAGGTCCACACGAAAGGGCATTTCTGGCACAGGAAGGTGAGATGCCCTCACAGGAAGATAGCTCCACACACAGTAAAATGCTTGTGCCCCAAGGAAGAAGTGTTTCTACAGCGGAAGGGACAATTCTCCACATGATATAGGTTCCTAAACAGAAAGAGACATTTTCCCCACAAAGAGAAAAATACACCGTTAGTACTCTTTTTTTCAATATGTTGTGATTCCATCACAGGATGATAGGTCCACCTACAGGAAAGTGCATTATCCCCAGTGGAAGACGGGTTTCCTCACAGGAAGCGCTTTTCCCTAACAGGAAGTGTCGTTCTGCCACAGGAAGTTTCAATTCCCCCACAGGAAAGTGAGCTTCCCTCACAGAAAGTTTAGTCAACACATAGGAAAGTGCATTTCCCCCCCAGGAAGGAGCGATGCCTTCACAGATAGATACTTCCGCACACAGTAACATGCATTTTGCACAAAGAAAGTAGGGTTCCTACACCTGAAGGCGCAATTCCGTCACAGGAATATAGATTCCAACACAGGTAGAGACATTTCTCCCACAGAGAGGTTTGTACCCCCACAGGTAGTTCTGTTTCCCTTCAACAAGTGTCGATTTGATCACAGGGTGATTGGTCCGCCTACAGGAAAGTGCATTTCCTCCAGTGGCAGACGGGTTGCCTCACAGGAAGTGCTTTTCCCCAACAAGAAGAGGAGTTCTCCCTCAGGAAGTATCAATTCCCCCACAGCAAGGTGACCTTCCCTCACAGGAAGTTAGGTCCACATAGAAAGGGCATTTCCCCCACAGGAAGGTGAGTTGCCCTCACAGCAAGATAGGTCCACACACAGTAAAATGCATGTGCCCCACAGGAAGAAGTGTTCCTACAGCAAAAGGGGCAATTCTCCACAGGAAGATAGGTTCCTACACAGAAAGAGACATTACCCAAAAGAGAGAATTGTACCCCCACAGGTAGTTCTGTTTTTCTTCCATAAGGTGCGATTCCATCACAGGATGATAGGTCCGCTTAAAGGAAAGTGCATTTCCGCAGTTTTAAGACGGGTTTCCTCACAGGAATTGAATTTTCCCCACAGCAAACGGCGTTCTCTCACAGGAAGTTTCAATTCCCAAACAGGAAGGTGAGCTTCCCTCACAGGAAGTATGGTCCACAAAAAGGAAAGGGCATTTCCCCCACAGGATGGTGAGATGCCCTCACAGGAAGATAGGTCCACACACAGTAAAACGCATTTGCTCCACAAGATGAAGTGTTCCTACAACGGAAGGGACAATTCTCCACAGGAAGATAGGTTCCTATACAGAAAGAGACATTTCCCCCACAAAGAGAAATGTACCACGCAGGGAGTTCTGTTTTTATTCCAGAAGCTGTGATTCCATCACAGGATGATAGGTCCGCTTACTGGAAAGTGCATTATCCCCAGTGGAAGACGGGTTTCCTCACAGGAAGCGCTTTTCCCTAACAGGAAGTGCCGTTCTCCCACAGGAAGTTTCTATTCGCCCACAGGAAAGTGAGCTTCCTTCACAGAAAGTTTAGTCAACACATAGGAAAGTGCATTCCCCCCCCAGGAAGGAGCGATGCCATCACAGATAGATAGTTCCACGCACAGTAACATGCATTTTGCACAAAGAAAGTAGGGTTCCTACACCTGAAGGCGCAATTCCGTCACAGGAATATGGATTCCAACACAGGTAGAGACATTTCTCCCACAGAGAGGAGGGTACCCACACAGGTAGTTGTGTTTCCCTTCAACAAGTGTCGATTCGATCACAGGATGATTGGTCTGCCTACAGGAAATTGCATTTCCCCCAGTAGCAGACGTGTTGCCTCACCGGAAGTGCTTTTCCCCAACCGGAAGAGGTGTTCTGCACGGGAAGTATCAATTCCCCCACAGGAAGGTGACCTTCCCTTACAGGACATTAGGTCCACATAGAAAGGGCATTTCCCCCACAGGAAGGTGAGATGCCCTCACAGGAAGTATGGTCCACAAAAAGGAAAGGGCATTTCCCCCACAGGAAGGTGAGATGCCCTCACAGGAAGATAGGTCCACACACAGTAAAACGCATTTGCCCCTCAAGAAGAAGTGTTCCTACAACCGAAGGGACAATTCTCCACGGGAAGATAGGGTCCAACACAGAAAGAGACATTACCCAACAAAGAGAAATGTACCACCCAGGGAGTTCTGTTTTTATTCCACAAGCTGTGATTCCATCACAGGATGATAGGTCCGCTTAATGGAAAGTGCATTTTCCGCAGTCGAAGACGGGTTTCCTTACAGGAAGTGCTTTTCCCCAACAGGAAGAGGCGTTCTCCCACAGGAAGTGTCAATTCCCCCACGGGAAAGTGAGCTTCCCTAACAGGAATTTAGGTCAACACACAGGAAAGAGCATTTCCCCCACAGGAAGGTGAGTTGCCATCAAAGGAAGATAGGTCCACACACAGTAACATGCATTTTGCAAAAAGGGGAAGGGTTCCTACACCTGAAGGGAAAATTCCTTCACAGGAATATGGGTTCCAACACAGGTAGAGACATTTGCCCCACAGAGAGGAGGGTACCCCCACATGTCCTTCTATTTCCCTTCAACAATTGTCGATTCGATCACAGTATTATTGTTCCTCGTAAAGGAAACTGCATTTCCCCCTGTGGGAGACGGGTTGCCTCACAGGAAGTGTTTTTCCCCATTAGAAACATCGTGCTCCCACAGGAAGTTTCAATTCCCCCACAGGAAGGTGAGCTTCCCTCACAGGAAGTTAGGTCCACACAGAAAGGGCATTTCTGGTTAAGGAAGGTGAGTTGCCCTCACAGGAAGATAGGTCCACACACAGTAAAATGGATGTGCCCCAAGGAAGAAGTGTTCCTACAGCGGAAGGGACAATTCTCCACAGGAAGATAGGTTTCTACACAGAAAGAGAATTTCCAACACAGAGAAATGTACCCCGATCGGTAGTTCTGTTTTTATTCAACAAGTTTTGATTCCATCACAGGCTGGTAGGTCCGCCTACAGGAAAGTGCTTTTCCCCCAGTTTCAATACGGGTTTCCTCACAGGAATTGCTTTTCCCCAACAGTAAAAGGCGTTCTCCCACAGGAAGTTACAATTACCCCACAGGAAGGAGAGCTTCCCTCACAGGAAGTTAGGTCCACACGAAAGGGCATTTCTGGCACAGGAAGGTGAGATGCCCTCACAGGAAGATAGCTCCACACACAGTAAAATGCTTGTGCCCCAAGGAAGAAGTGTTTCTACAGCGGAAGGGACAATTCTCCACATGATATAGGTTCCTAAACAGAAAGAGACATTTTCCCCACAAAGAGAAAAATACACCGTTAGTACTCGTTTTTTCAATATGTTGTGATTCCATCACAGGATGATAGGTCCACCTACAGGAAAGTGCATTATCCCCAGTGGAAGACGGGTTTCCTCACAGGAAGCGCTTTTCCCTAACAGGAAGTGTCGTTCTGCCACAGGAAGTTTCAATTCCCCCACAGGAAAGTGAGCTTCCCTCACAGAAAGTTTAGTCAACACATAGGAAAGTGCATTTCCCCCCCAGGAAGGAGCGATGCCTTCACAGATAGATACTTCCGCACACAGTAACATGCATTTTGCACAAAGAAAGTAGGGTTCCTACACCTGAAGGCGCAATTCCGTCACAGGAATATAGATTCCAACACAGGTAGAGACATTTCTCCCACAGAGAGGTTTGTACCCCCACAGGTAGTTCTGTTTCCCTTCAACAAGTGTCGATTTGATCACAGGGTGATTGGTCCGCCTACAGGAAAGTGCATTTCCTCCAGTGGCAGACGGGTTGCCTCACAGGAAGTGCTTTTCCCCAACAAGAAGAGGAGTTCTCCCTCAGGAAGTATCAATTCCCCCACAGCAAGGTGACCTTCCCTCACAGGAAGTTAGGTCCACATAGAAAGGGCATTTCCCCCACAGGAAGGTGAGTTGCCCTCACAGCAAGATAGGTCCACACACAGTAAAATGCATGTGCCCCACAGGAAGAAGTGTTCCTACAGCAAAAGGGGCAATTCTCCACAGGAAGATAGGTTCCTACACAGAAAGAGACATTACCCAAAAGAGAGAATTGTACCCCCACAGGTAGTTCTGTTTTTCTTCCATAAGGTGCGATTCCATCACAGGATGATAGGTCCGCTTAAAGGAAAGTGCATTTCCGCAGTTTTAAGACGGGTTTCCTCACAGGAATTGAATTTTCCCCACAGCAAACGGCGTTCTCTCACAGGAAGTTTCAATTCCCAAACAGGAAGGTGAGCTTCCCTCACAGGAAGTATGGTCCACAAAAAGGAAAGGGCATTTCCCCCACAGGATGGTGAGATGCCCTCACAGGAAGATAGGTCCACACACAGTAAAACGCATTTGCTCCACAAGATGAAGTGTTCCTACAACGGAAGGGACAATTCTCCACAGGAAGATAGGTTCCTATACAGAAAGAGACATTTCCCCCACAAAGAGAAATGTACCACGCAGGGAGTTCTGTTTTTATTCCAGAAGCTGTGATTCCATCACAGGATGATAGGTCCGCTTACTGGAAAGTGCATTATCCCCAGTGGAAGACGGGTTTCCTCACAGGAAGCGCTTTTCCCTAACAGGAAGTGCCGTTCTCCCACAGGAAGTTTCTATTCCCCCACAGGAAAGTGAGCTTCCTTCACAGAAAGTTTAGTCAACACATAGGAAAGTGCATTCCCCCCCCAGGAAGGAGCGATGCCATCACAGATAGATAGTTCCACACACAGTAACATGCATTTTGCACAAAGAAAGTAGGGTTCCTACACCTGAAGGCGCAATTCCGTCACAGGAATATGGATTCCAACACAGGTAGAGACATTTCTCCCACAGAGAGGAGGGTACCCACACAGGTAGTTGTGTTTCCCTTCAACAAGTGTCGATTCGATCACAGGATGATTGGTCTGCCTACAGGAAATTGCATTTCCCCCAGTAGCAGACGTGTTGCCTCACCGGAAGTGCTTTTCCCCAACCGGAAGAGGTGTTCTGCACGGGAAGTATCAATTCCCCCACAGGAAGGTGACCTTCCCTTACAGGACATTAGGTCCACATAGAAAGGGCATTTCCCCCACAGGAAGGTGAGATGCCCTCACAGGAAGTATGGTCCACAAAAAGGAAAGGGCATTTCCCCCACAGGAAGGTGAGATGCCCTCACAGGAAGATAGGTCCACACACAGTAAAACGCATTTGCCCCTCAAGAAGAAGTGTTCCTACAACCGAAGGGACAATTCTCCACGGGAAGATAGGGTCCAACACAGAAAGAGACATTACCCCACAAAGAGAAATGTACCACCCAGGGAGTTCTGTTTTTATTCCACAAGCTGTGATTCCATCACAGGATGATAGGTCCGCTTAATGGAAAGTGCATTTTCCGCAGTCGAAGACGGGTTTCCTTACAGGAAGTGCTTTTCCCCAACAGGAAGAGGCGTTCTCCCACAGGAAGTGTCAATTCCCCCACAGGAAAGTGAGCTTACCTAACAGGAATTTAGGTCAACACACAGGAAAGAGCATTTCCCCCCCAGGAAGGTGAGTTGCCATCAAAGGAAGATAGGTCCACACACAGTAACATGCATTTTGCAAAAAGGGGAAGGGTTCCTACACCTGAAGGGAAAATTCCTTCACAGGAATATGGGTTCCAACACAGGTAGAGACATTTGCCCCACAGAGAGGAGGGTACCCCCACATGTCCTTCTATTTCCTTTCAACAATTGTCGATTCGATCACAGTATTATTGTTCCTCGTAAAGGAAACTGCATTTCCCCCTGTGGGAGACGGGTTGCCTCACAGGAAGTGTTTTTCCCCATTAGAAACATCGTGCTCCCACAGGAAGTTTCAATTCCCCCACAGGAAGGTGAGCTTCCCTCACAGGAAGTTAGGTCCACACAGAAAGGGCATTTCTGGTTAAGGAAGGTGAGTTGCCCTCACAGGAAGATAGGTCCACACACAGTAAAATGGATGTGCCCCAAGGAAGAAGTGTTCCTACAGCGGAAGGGACAATTCTCCACAGGAAGATAGGTTTCTACACAGAAAGAGAATTTCCAACACAGAGAAATGTACCCCGATCGGTAGTTCTGTTTTTATTCAACAAGTTTTGATTCCATCACAGGCTGGTAGGTCCGCCTACAGGAAAGTGCTTTTCCCCCAGTTTCAATACGGGTTTCCTCACAGGAATTGCTTTTCCCCAACAGTAAAAGGCGTTCTCCCACAGGAAGTTACAATTACCCCACAGGAAGGAGAGCTTCCCTCACAGGAAGTTAGGTCCACACGAAAGGGCATTTCTGGCACAGGAAGGTGAGATGCCCTCACAGGAAGATAGCTCCACACACAGTAAAATGCTTGTGCCCCAAGGAAGAAGTGTTTCTACAGCGGAAGGGACAATTCTCCACATGATATAGGTTCCTAAACAGAAAGAGACATTTTCCCCACAAAGAGAAAAATACACCGTTAGTACTCGTTTTTTCAATATGTTGTGATTCCATCACAGGATGATAGGTCCACCTACAGGAAAGTGCATTATCCCCAGTGGAAGACGGGTTTCCTCACAGGAAGCGCTTTTCCCTAACAGGAAGTGTCGTTCTGCCACAGGAAGTTTCAATTCCCCCACAGGAAAGTGAGCTTCCCTCACAGAAAGTTTAGTCAACACATAGGAAAGTGCATTTCCCCCCCAGGAAGGAGCGATGCCTTCACAGATAGATACTTCCGCACACAGTAACATGCATTTTGCACAAAGAAAGTAGGGTTCCTACACCTGAAGGCGCAATTCCGTCACAGGAATATAGATTCCAACACAGGTAGAGACATTTCTCCCACAGAGAGGTTTGTACCCCCACAGGTAGTTCTGTTTCCCTTCAACAAGTGTCGATTTGATCACAGGGTGATTGGTCCGCCTACAGGAAAGTGCATTTCCTCCAGTGGCAGACGGGTTGCCTCACAGGAAGTGCTTTTCCCCAACAAGAAGAGGAGTTCTCCCTCAGGAAGTATCAATTCCCCCACAGCAAGGTGACCTTCCCTCACAGGAAGTTAGGTCCACATAGAAAGGGCATTTCCCCCACAGGAAGGTGAGTTGCCCTCACAGTAAGATAGTTCCACACACAGTAAAATGCATGTGCCCCACAGGAAGAAGTGTTCCTACAGCAAAAGGGGCAATTCTCCACAGGAAGATAGGTTCCTACACAGAAAGAGACATTACCCAAAAGAGAGAATTGTACCCCCACAGGTAGTTCTGTTTTTCTTCCATAAGGTGCGATTCCATTACAGGATGATAGGTCCGCTCAAAGGAAAGTGCATTTCCGCAGTTTTAAGACGGGTTTCCTCACAGGAATTGAATTTTCCCCACAGCAAACGGCGTTCTCTCACAGGAAGTTTCAATTCCCAAACAGGAAGGTGAGCTTCCCTCACAGGAAGTATGGTCCACAAAAAGGAAAAGGCATTTCCCCCACAGGATGGTGAGATGCCCTCACAGGAAGATAGGTCCACACACAGTAAAACGCATTTGCTCCACGAGATGAAGTGTTCCTACAACGGAAGAGACAATTCTCCACAGGAAGATAGGTTCCTATACAGAAAGAGACATTTCCCCCACAAAGAGAAATGTACCACGCAGGGAGTTCTGTTTTTATTCCAGAAGCTGTGATTCCATCACAGGATGATAGGTCCGCTTACTGGAAAGTGCATTATCCCCAGTGGAAGACGGGTTTCCTCACAGGAAGCGATTTTCCCTAACAGGAAGTGTCGTTCTCCCACAGGAAGTTTCTATTCCCCCACAGGAAAGTGAGCTTCCTTCACAGAAAGTTTAGTCAACACATAGGAAAGTGCATTCCCCCCCCAGGAAGGAGCGATGCCATCACAGATAGATAGTTCCACACACAGTAACATGCATTTTGCACAAAGAAAGTAGGGTTCCTACACCTGAAGGCCAATTCCGTCACAGGAATATGGATTCCAACACAGGTAGAGACATTTCTCCCACAGAGAGGAGGGTACCCACACAGGTAGTTGTGTTTCCCTTCAACAAGTGTCGATTCGATCACAGGATGATTGGTCTGCCTACAGGAAATTGCATTTCCCCCAGTAGCAGACGTGTTGCCTCACCGGAAGTGCTTTTCCCCAACCGGAAGAGGTGTTCTGCACGGGAAGTATCAATTCCCCCACAGGAAGGTGACCTTCCCTTACAGGACATTAGGTCCACATAGAAAGGGCATTTCCCCCACAGGAAGGTGAGATGCCCTCACAGGAAGTATGGTCCACAAAAAGGAAAGGGCATTTCCCCCACAGGAAGGTGAGATGCCCTCACAGGAAGATAGGTCCACACACAGTAAAACGCATTTGCCCCTCAAGAAGAAGTGTTCCTACAACCGAAGGGACAATTCTCCACGGGAAGATAGGGTCCAACACAGAAAGAGACATTACCCCACAAAGAGAAATGTACCACCCAGGGAGTTCTGTTTTTATTCCACAAGCTGTGATTCCATCACAGGATGATAGGTCCGCTTAATGGAAAGTGCATTTTCCGCAGTCGAAGACGGGTTTCCTTACAGGAAGTGCTTTTCCCCAACAGGAAGAGGCGTTCTCCCACAGGAAGTGTCAATTCCCCCACAGGAAAGTGAGCTTCCCTAACAGGAATTTAGGTCAACACACAGGAAAGAGCATTTCCCCCCCAGGAAGGTGAGTTGCCATCAAAGGAAGATAGGTCCACACACAGTAACATGCATTTTGCAAAAAGGGGAAGGGTTCCTACACCTGAAGGGAAAATTCCTTCACAGGAATATGGGTTCCAACACAGGTAGAGACATTTGCCCCACAGAGAGGAGGGTACCCCCACATGTCCTTCTATTTCCTTTCAACAATTGTCGATTCGATCACAGTATTATTGTTCCTCGTAAAGGAAACTGCATTTCCCCCTGTGGGAGACGGGTTGCCTCACAGGAAGTGTTTTTCCCCATTAGAAACATCGTGCTCCCACAGGAAGTTTCAATTCCCCCACAGGAAGGTGAGCTTCCCTCACAGGAAGTTAGGTCCACACAGAAAGGGCATTTCTGGTTAAGGAAGGTGAGTTGCCCTCACAGGAAGATAGGTCCACACACAGTAAAATGGATGTGCCCCAAGGAAGAAGTGTTCCTACAGCGGAAGGGACAATTCTCCACAGGAAGATAGGTTTCTACACAGAAAGAGAATTTCCAACACAGAGAAATGTACCCCGATCGGTAGTTCTGTTTTTATTCAACAAGTTTTGATTCCATCACAGGCTGGTAGGTCCGCCTACAGGAAAGTGCTTTTCCCCCAGTTTCAATACGGGTTTCCTCACAGGAATTGCTTTTCCCCAACAGTAAAAGGCGTTCTCCCACAGGAAGTTACAATTACCCCACAGGAAGGAGAGCTTCCCTCACAGGAAGTTAGGTCCACACGAAAGGGCATTTCTGGCACAGGAAGGTGAGATGCCCTCACAGGAAGATAGCTCCACACACAGTAAAATGCTTGTGCCCCAAGGAAGAAGTGTTTCTACAGCGGAAGGGACAATTCTCCACATGATATAGGTTCCTAAACAGAAAGAGACATTTTCCCCACAAAGAGAAAAATACACCGTTAGTACTCTTTTTTTCAATATGTTGTGATTCCATCACAGGATGATAGGTCCACCTACAGGAAAGTGCATTATCCCCAGTGGAAGACGGGTTTCCTCACAGGAAGCGCTTTTCCCTAACAGGAAGTGTCGTTCTGCCACAGGAAGTTTCAATTCCCCCACAGGAAAGTGAGCTTCCCTCACAGAAAGTTTAGTCAACACATAGGAAAGTGCATTTCCCCCCCAGGAAGGAGCGATGCCTTCACAGATAGATACTTCCGCACACAGTAACATGCATTTTGCACAAAGAAAGTAGGGTTCCTACACCTGAAGGCGCAATTCCGTCACAGGAATATAGATTCCAACACAGGTAGAGACATTTCTCCCACAGAGAGGTTTGTACCCCCACAGGTAGTTCTGTTTCCCTTCAACAAGTGTCGATTTGATCACAGGGTGATTGGTCCGCCTACAGGAAAGTGCATTTCCTCCAGTGGCAGACGGGTTGCCTCACAGGAAGTGCTTTTCCCCAACAAGAAGAGGAGTTCTCCCTCAGGAAGTATCAATTCCCCCACAGCAAGGTGACCTTCCCTCACAGGAAGTTAGGTCCACATAGAAAGGGCATTTCCCCCACAGGAAGGTGAGTTGCCCTCACAGTAAGATAGTTCCACACACAGTAAAATGCATGTGCCCCACAGGAAGAAGTGTTCCTACAGCAAAAGGGGCAATTCTCCACAGGAAGATAGGTTCCTACACAGAAAGAGACATTACCCAAAAGAGAGAATTGTACCCCCACAGGTAGTTCTGTTTTTCTTCCATAAGGTGCGATTCCATTACAGGATGATAGGTCCGCTCAAAGGAAAGTGCATTTCCGCAGTTTTAAGACGGGTTTCCTCACAGGAATTGAATTTTCCCCACAGCAAACGGCGTTCTCTCACAGGAAGTTTCAATTCCCAAACAGGAAGGTGAGCTTCCCTCACAGGAAGTATGGTCCACAAAAAGGAAAAGGCATTTCCCCCACAGGATGGTGAGATGCCCTCACAGGAAGATAGGTCCACACACAGTAAAACGCATTTGCTCCACGAGATGAAGTGTTCCTACAACGGAAGAGACAATTCTCCACAGGAAGATAGGTTCCTATACAGAAAGAGACATTTCCCCCACAAAGAGAAATGTACCACGCAGGGAGTTCTGTTTTTATTCCAGAAGCTGTGATTCCATCACAGGATGATAGGTCCGCTTACTGGAAAGTGCATTATCCCCAGTGGAAGACGGGTTTCCTCACAGGAAGCGATTTTCCCTAACAGGAAGTGTCGTTCTCCCACAGGAAGTTTCTATTCCCCCACAGGAAAGTGAGCTTCCTTCACAGAAAGTTTAGTCAACACATAGGAAAGTGCATTCCCCCCCCAGGAAGGAGCGATGCCATCACAGATAGATAGTTCCACACACAGTAACATGCATTTTGCACAAAGAAAGTAGGGTTCCTACACCTGAAGGCCAATTCCGTCACAGGAATATGGATTCCAACACAGGTAGAGACATTTCTCCCACAGAGAGGAGGGTACCCACACAGGTAGTTGTGTTTCCCTTCAACAAGTGTCGATTCGATCACAGGATGATTGGTCTGCCTACAGGAAATTGCATTTCCCCCAGTAGCAGACGTGTTGCCTCACCGGAAGTGCTTTTCCCCAACCGGAAGAGGTGTTCTGCACGGGAAGTATCAATTCCCCCACAGGAAGGTGACCTTCCCTTACAGGACATTAGGTCCACATAGAAAGGGCATTTCCCCCACAGGAAGGTGAGATGCCCTCACAGGAAGTATGGTCCACAAAAAGGAAAGGGCATTTCCCCCACAGGAAGGTGAGATGCCCTCACAGGAAGATAGGTCCACACACAGTAAAACGCATTTGCCCCTCAAGAAGAAGTGTTCCTACAACCGAAGGGACAATTCTCCACGGGAAGATAGGGTCCAACACAGAAAGAGACATTACCCCACAAAGAGAAATGTACCACCCAGGGAGTTCTGTTTTTATTCCACAAGCTGTGATTCCATCACAGGATGATAGGTCCGCTTAATGGAAAGTGCATTTTCCGCAGTCGAAGACGGGTTTCCTTACAGGAAGTGCTTTTCCCCAACAGGAAGAGGCGTTCTCCCACAGGAAGTGTCAATTCCCCCACAGGAAAGTGAGCTTCCCTAACAGGAATTTAGGTCAACACACAGGAAAGAGCATTTCCCCCCCAGGAAGGTGAGTTGCCATCAAAGGAAGATAGGTCCACACACAGTAACATGCATTTTGCAAAAAGGGGAAGGGTTCCTACACCTGAAGGGAAAATTCCTTCACAGGAATATGGGTTCCAACACAGGTAGAGACATTTGCCCCACAGAGAGGAGGGTACCCCCACATGTCCTTCTATTTCCTTTCAACAATTGTCGATTCGATCACAGTATTATTGTTCCTCGTAAAGGAAACTGCATTTCCCCCTGTGGGAGACGGGTTGCCTCACAGGAAGTGTTTTTCCCCATTAGAAACATCGTGCTCCCACAGGAAGTTTCAATTCCCCCACAGGAAGGTGAGCTTCCCTCACAGGAAGTTAGGTCCACACAGAAAGGGCATTTCTGGTTAAGGAAGGTGAGTTGCCCTCACAGGAAGATAGGTCCACACACAGTAAAATGGATGTGCCCCAAGGAAGAAGTGTTCCTACAGCGGAAGGGACAATTCTCCACAGGAAGATAGGTTTCTACACAGAAAGAGAATTTCCAACACAGAGAAATGTACCCCGATCGGTAGTTCTGTTTTTATTCAACAAGTTTTGATTCCATCACAGGCTGGTAGGTCCGCCTACAGGAAAGTGCTTTTCCCCCAGTTTCAATACGGGTTTCCTCACAGGAATTGCTTTTCCCCAACAGTAAAAGGCGTTCTCCCACAGGAAGTTACAATTACCCCACAGGAAGGAGAGCTTCCCTCACAGGAAGTTAGGTCCACACGAAAGGGCATTTCTGGCACAGGAAGGTGAGATGCCCTCACAGGAAGATAGCTCCACACACAGTAAAATGCTTGTGCCCCAAGGAAGAAGTGTTTCTACAGCGGAAGGGACAATTCTCCACATGATATAGGTTCCTAAACAGAAAGAGACATTTTCCCCACAAAGAGAAAAATACACCGTTAGTACTCGTTTTTTCAATATGTTGTGATTCCATCACAGGATGATAGGTCCACCTACAGGAAAGTGCATTATCCCCAGTGGAAGACGGGTTTCCTCACAGGAAGCGCTTTTCCCTAACAGGAAGTGTCGTTCTGCCACAGGAAGTTTCAATTCCCCCACAGGAAAGTGAGCTTCCCTCACAGAAAGTTTAGTCAACACATAGGAAAGTGCATTTCCCCCCCAGGAAGGAGCGATGCCTTCACAGATAGATACTTCCGCACACAGTAACATGCATTTTGCACAAAGAAAGTAGGGTTCCTACACCTGAAGGCGCAATTCCGTCACAGGAATATAGATTCCAACACAGGTAGAGACATTTCTCCCACAGAGAGGTTTGTACCCCCACAGGTAGTTCTGTTTCCCTTCAACAAGTGTCGATTTGATCACAGGGTGATTGGTCCGCCTACAGGAAAGTGCATTTCCTCCAGTGGCAGACGGGTTGCCTCACAGGAAGTGCTTTTCCCCAACAAGAAGAGGAGTTCTCCCTCAGGAAGTATCAATTCCCCCACAGCAAGGTGACCTTCCCTCACAGGAAGTTAGGTCCACATAGAAAGGGCATTTCCCCCACAGGAAGGTGAGTTGCCCTCACAGCAAGATAGGTCCACACACAGTAAAATGCATGTGCCCCACAGGAAGAAGTGTTCCTACAGCAAAAGGGGCAATTCTCCACAGGAAGATAGGTTCCTACACAGAAAGAGACATTACCCAAAAGAGAGAATTGTACCCCCACAGGTAGTTCTGTTTTTCTTCCATAAGGTGCGATTCCATCACAGGATGATAGGTCCGCTTAAAGGAAAGTGCATTTCCGCAGTTTTAAGACGGGTTTCCTCACAGGAATTGAATTTTCCCCACAGCAAACGGCGTTCTCTCACAGGAAGTTTCAATTCCCAAACAGGAAGGTGAGCTTCCCTCACAGGAAGTATGGTCCACAAAAAGGAAAGGGCATTTCCCCCACAGGATGGTGAGATGCCCTCACAGGAAGATAGGTCCACACACAGTAAAACGCATTTGCTCCACAAGATGAAGTGTTCCTACAACGGAAGGGACAATTCTCCACAGGAAGATAGGTTCCTATACAGAAAGAGACATTTCCCCCACAAAGAGAAATGTACCACGCAGGGAGTTCTGTTTTTATTCCAGAAGCTGTGATTCCATCACAGGATGATAGGTCCGCTTACTGGAAAGTGCATTATCCCCAGTGGAAGACGGGTTTCCTCACAGGAAGCGCTTTTCCCTAACAGGAAGTGTCGTTCTCCCACAGGAAGTTTCTATTCGCCCACAGGAAAGTGAGCTTCCTTCACAGAAAGTTTAGTCAACATATAGGAAAGTGCATTCCCCCCCCAGGAAGGAGCGATGCCATCACAGATAGATAGTTCCACGCACAGTAACATGCATTTTGCACAAAGAAAGTAGGGTTCCTACACCTGAAGGCGCAATTCCGTCACAGGAATATGGATTCCAACACAGGTAGAGACATTTCTCCCACAGAGAGGAGGGTACCCACACAGGTAGTTGTGTTTCCCTTCAACAAGTGTCGATTCGATCACAGGATGATTGGTCTGCCTACAGGAAATTGCATTTCCCCCAGTAGCAGACGTGTTGCCTCACCGGAAGTGCTTTTCCCCAACCGGAAGAGGTGTTCTGCACGGGAAGTATCAATTCCCCCACAGGAAGGTGACCTTCCCTTACAGGACATTAGGTCCACATAGAAAGGGCATTTCCCCCACAGGAAGGTGAGATGCCCTCACAGGAAGTATGGTCCACAAAAAGGAAAGGGCATTTCCCCCACAGGAAGGTGAGATGCCCTCACAGGAAGATAGGTCCACACACAGTAAAACGCATTTGCCCCTCAAGAAGAAGTGTTCCTACAACCGAAGGGACAATTCTCCACGGGAAGATAGGGTCCAACACAGAAAGAGACATTACCCAACAAAGAGAAATGTACCACCCAGGGAGTTCTGTTTTTATTCCACAAGCTGTGATTCCATCACAGGATGATAGGTCCGCTTAATGGAAAGTGCATTTTCCGCAGTCGAAGACGGGTTTCCTTACAGGAAGTGCTTTTCCCCAACAGGAAGAGGCGTTCTCCCACAGGAAGTGTCAATTCCCCCACGGGAAAGTGAGCTTCCCTAACAGGAATTTAGGTCAACACACAGGAAAGAGCATTTCCCCCACAGGAAGGTGAGTTGCCATCAAAGGAAGATAGGTCCACACACAGTAACATGCATTTTGCAAAAAGGGGAAGGGTTCCTACACCTGAAGGGAAAATTCCTTCACAGGAATATGGGTTCCAACACAGGTAGAGACATTTGCCCCACAGAGAGGAGGGTACCCCCACATGTCCTTCTATTTCCTTTCAACAATTGTCGATTCGATCACAGTATTATTGTTCCTCGTAAAGGAAACTGCATTTCCCCCTGTGGGAGACGGGTTGCCTCACAGGAAGTGTTTTTCCCCATTAGAAACATCGTGCTCCCACAGGAAGTTTCAATTCCCCCACAGGAAGGTGAGCTTCCCTCACAGGAAGTTAGGTCCACACAGAAAGGGCATTTCTGGTTAAGGAAGGTGAGTTGCCCTCACAGGAAGATAGGTCCACACACAGTAAAATGGATGTGCCCCAAGGAAGAAGTGTTCCTACAGCGGAAGGGACAATTCTCCACAGGAAGATAGGTTTCTACACAGAAAGAGAATTTCCAACACAGAGAAATGTACCCCGATCGGTAGTTCTGTTTTTATTCAACAAGTTTTGATTCCATCACAGGCTGGTAGGTCCGCCTACAGGAAAGTGCTTTTCCCCCAGTTTCAATACGGGTTTCCTCACAGGAATTGCTTTTCCCCAACAGTAAAAGGCGTTCTCCCACAGGAAGTTACAATTAACCCACAGGAAGGAGAGCTTCCCTCACAGGAAGTTAGGTCCACACGAAAGGGCATTTCTGGCACAGGAAGGTGAGATGCCCTCACAGGAAGATAGCTCCACACACAGTAAAATGCTTGTGCCCCAAGGAAGAAGTGTTTCTACAGCGGAAGGGACAATTCTCCACATGATATAGGTTCCTAAACAGAAAGAGACATTTTCCCCACAAAGAGAAAAATACACCGTTAGTACTCGTTTTTTCAATATGTTGTGATTCCATCACAGGATGATAGGTCCACCTACAGGAAAGTGCATTATCCCCAGTGGAAGACGGGTTTCCTCACAGGAAGCGCTTTTCCCTAACAGGAAGTGTCGTTCTGCCACAGGAAGTTTCAATTCCCCCACAGGAAAGTGAGCTTCCCTCACAGAAAGTTTAGTCAACACATAGGAAAGTGCATTTCCCCCCCAGGAAGGAGCGATGCCTTCACAGATAGATACTTCCGCACACAGTAACATGCATTTTGCACAAAGAAAGTAGGGTTCCTACACCTGAAGGCGCAATTCCGTCACAGGAATATAGATTCCAACACAGGTAGAGACATTTCTCCCACAGAGAGGTTTGTACCCCCACAGGTAGTTCTGTTTCCCTTCAACAAGTGTCGATTTGATCACAGGGTGATTGGTCCGCCTACAGGAAAGTGCATTTCCTCCAGTGGCAGACGGGTTGCCTCACAGGAAGTGCTTTTCCCCAACAAGAAGAGGAGTTCTCCCTCAGGAAGTATCAATTCCCCCACAGCAAGGTGACCTTCCCTCACAGGAAGTTAGGTCCACATAGAAAGGGCATTTCCCCCACAGGAAGGTGAGTTGCCCTCACAGCAAGATAGGTCCACACACAGTAAAATGCATGTGCCCCACAGGAAGAAGTGTTCCTACAGCAAAAGGGGCAATTCTCCACAGGAAGATAGGTTCCTACACAGAAAGAGACATTACCCAAAAGAGAGAATTGTACCCCCACAGGTAGTTCTGTTTTTCTTCCATAAGGTGCGATTCCATCACAGGATGATAGGTCCGCTTAAAGGAAAGTGCATTTCCGCAGTTTTAAGACGGGTTTCCTCACAGGAATTGAATTTTCCCCACAGCAAACGGCGTTCTCTCACAGGAAGTTTCAATTCCCAAACAGGAAGGTGAGCTTCCCTCACAGGAAGTATGGTCCACAAAAAGGAAAGGGCATTTCCCCCACAGGATGGTGAGATGCCCTCACAGGAAGATAGGTCCACACACAGTAAAACGCATTTGCTCCACAAGATGAAGTGTTCCTACAACGGAAGGGACAATTCTCCACAGGAAGATAGGTTCCTATACAGAAAGAGACATTTCCCCCACAAAGAGAAATGTACCACGCAGGGAGTTCTGTTTTTATTCCAGAAGCTGTGATTCCATCACAGGATGATAGGTCCGCTTACTGGAAAGTGCATTATCCCCAGTGGAAGACGGGTTTCCTCACAGGAAGCGCTTTTCCCTAACAGGAAGTGCCGTTCTCCCACAGGAAGTTTCTATTCCCCCACAGGAAAGTGAGCTTCCTTCACAGAAAGTTTAGTCAACACATAGGAAAGTGCATTCCCCCCCCAGGAAGGAGCGATGCCATCACAGATAGATAGTTCCACACACAGTAACATGCATTTTGCACAAAGAAAGTAGGGTTCCTACACCTGAAGGCCAATTCCGTCACAGGAATATGGATTCCAACACAGGTAGAGACATTTCTCCCACAGAGAGGAGGGTACCCACACAGGTAGTTGTGTTTCTCTTCAACAAGTGTCGATTCGATCACAGGATGATTGGTCTGCCTACAGGAAATTGCATTTCCCCCAGTAGCAGACGTGTTGCCTCACCGGAAGTGCTTTTCCCCAACCGGAAGAGGTGTTCTGCACGGGAAGTATCAATTCCCCCACAGGAAGGTGACCTTCCCTTACAGGACATTAGGTCCACATAGAAAGGGCATTTCCCCCACAGGAAGGTGAGATGCCCTCACAGGAAGTATGGTCCACAAAAAGGAAAGGGCATTTCCCCCACAGGAAGGTGAGATGCCCTCACAGGAAGATAGGTCCACACACAGTAAAACGCATTTGCCCCTCAAGAAGAAGTGTTCCTGCAACCGAAGGGACAATTCTCCACGGGAAGATAGGGTCCAACACAGAAAGAGACATTACCCCACAAAGAGAAATGTACCACCCAGGGAGTTCTGTTTTTATTCCACAAGCTGTGATTCCATCACAGGATGATAGGTCCGCTTAATGGAAAGTGCATTTTCCGCAGTCGAAGACGGGTTTCCTTACAGGAAGTGCTTTTCCCCAACAGGAAGAGGCGTTCTCCCACAGGAAGTGTCAATTCCCCCACAGGAAAGTGAGCTTCCCTAACAGGAATTTAGGTCAACACACAGGAAAGAGCATTTCCCCCACAGGAAGGTGAGTTGCCATCAAAGGAAGATAGGTCCACACACAGTAACATGCATTTTGCAAAAAGGGGAAGGGTTCCTACACCTGAAGGGAAAATTCCTTCACAGGAATATGGGTTCCAACACAGGTAGAGACATTTGCCCCACAGAGAGGAGGGTACCCCCACATGTCCTTCTATTTCCTTTCAACAATTGTCGATTCGATCACAGTATTATTGTTCCTCGTAAAGGAAACTGCATTTCCCCCTGTGGGAGACGGGTTGCCTCACAGGAAGTGTTTTTCCCCATTAGAAACATCGTGCTCCCACAGGAAGTTTCAATTCCCCCACAGGAAGGTGAGCTTCCCTCACAGGAAGTTAGGTCCACACAGAAAGGGCATTTCTGGTTAAGGAAGGTGAGTTGCCCTCACAGGAAGATAGGTCCACACACAGTAAAATGGATGTGCCCCAAGGAAGAAGTGTTCCTACAGCGGAAGGGACAATTCTCCACAGGAAGATAGGTTTCTACACAGAAAGAGAATTTCCAACACAGAGAAATGTACCCCGATCGGTAGTTCTGTTTTTATTCAACAAGTTTTGATTCCATCACAGGCTGGTAGGTCCGCCTACAGGAAAGTGCTTTTCCCCCAGTTTCAATACGGGTTTCCTCACAGGAATTGCTTTTCCCCAACAGTAAAAGGCGTTCTCCCACAGGAAGTTACAATTACCCCACAGGAAGGAGAGCTTCCCTCACAGGAAGTTAGGTCCACACGAAAGGGCATTTCTGGCACAGGAAGGTGAGATGCCCTCACAGGAAGATAGCTCCACACACAGTAAAATGCTTGTGCCCCAAGGAAGAAGTATTTCTACAGCGGAAGGGACAATTCTCCACATGATATAGGTTCCTAAACAGAAAGAGACATTTTCCCCACAAAGAGAAAAATACACCGTTAGTACTCTTTTTTTCAATATGTTGTGATTCCATCACAGGATGATAGGTCCACCTACAGGAAAGTGCATTATCCCCAGTGGAAGACGGGTTTCCTCACAGGAAGCGCTTTTCCCTAACAGGAAGTGTCGTTCTGCCACAGGAAGTTTCAATTCCCCCACAGGAAAGTGAGCTTCCCTCACAGAAAGTTTAGTCAACACATAGGAAAGTGCATTTCCCCCCCAGGAAGGAGCGATGCCTTCACAGATAGATACTTCCGCACACAGTAACATGCATTTTGCACAAAGAAAGTAGGGTTCCTACACCTGAAGGCGCAATTCCGTCACAGGAATATAGATTCCAACACAGGTAGAGACATTTCTCCCACAGAGAGGTTTGTACCCCCACAGGTAGTTCTGTTTCCCTTCAACAAGTGTCGATTTGATCACAGGGTGATTGGTCCGCCTACAGGAAAGTGCATTTCCTCCAGTGGCAGACGGGTTGCCTCACAGGAAGTGCTTTTCCCCAACAAGAAGAGGAGTTCTCCCTCAGGAAGTATCAATTCCCCCACAGCAAGGTGACCTTCCCTCACAGGAAGTTAGGTCCACATAGAAAGGGCATTTCCCCCACAGGAAGGTGAGTTGCCCTCACAGCAAGATAGGTCCACACACAGTAAAATGCATGTGCCCCACAGGAAGAAGTGTTCCTACAGCAAAAGGGGCAATTCTCCACAGGAAGATAGGTTCCTACACAGAAAGAGACATTACCCAAAAGAGAGAATTGTACCCCCACAGGTAGTTCTGTTTTTCTTCCATAAGGTGCGATTCCATCACAGGATGATAGGTCCGCTTAAAGGAAAGTGCATTTCCGCAGTTTTAAGACGGGTTTCCTCACAGGAATTGAATTTTCCCCACAGCAAACGGCGTTCTCTCACAGGAAGTTTCAATTCCCAAACAGGAAGGTGAGCTTCCCTCACAGGAAGTATGGTCCACAAAAAGGAAAAGGCATTTCCCCCACAGGATGGTGAGATGCCCTCACAGGAAGATAGGTCCACACACAGTAAAACGCATTTGCTCCACGAGATGAAGTGTTCCTACAACGGAAGAGACAATTCTCCACAGGAAGATAGGTTCCTATACAGAAAGAGACATTTCCCCCACAAAGAGAAATGTACCACGCAGGGAGTTCTGTTTTTATTCCAGAAGCTGTGATTCCATCACAGGATGATAGGTCCGCTTACTGGAAAGTGCATTATCCCCAGTGGAAGACGGGTTTCCTCACAGGAAGCGATTTTCCCTAACAGGAAGTGTCGTTCTCCCACAGGAAGTTTCTATTCCCCCACAGGAAAGTGAGCTTCCTTCACAGAAAGTTTAGTCAACACATAGGAAAGTGCATTCCCCCCCCAGGAAGGAGCGATGCCATCACAGATAGATAGTTCCACGCACAGTAACATGCATTTTGCACAAAGAAAGTAGGGTTCCTACACCTGAAGGCCAATTCCGTCACAGGAATATGGATTCCAACACAGGTAGAGACATTTCTCCCACAGAGAGGAGGGTACCCACACAGGTAGTTGTGTTTCCCTTCAACAAGTGTCGATTCGATCACAGGATGATTGGTCTGCCTACAGGAAATTGCATTTCCCCCAGTAGCAGACGTGTTGCCTCACCGGAAGTGCTTTTCCCCAACCGGAAGAGGTGTTCTGCACGGGAAGTATCAATTCCCCCACAGGAAGGTGACCTTCCCTTACAGGACATTAGGTCCACATAGAAAGGGCATTTCCCCCACAGGAAGGTGAGATGCCCTCACAGGAAGTATGGTCCACAAAAAGGAAAGGGCATTTCCCCCACAGGAAGGTGAGATGCCCTCACAGGAAGATAGGTCCACACACAGTAAAACGCATTTGCCCCTCAAGAAGAAGTGTTCCTACAACCGAAGGGACAATTCTCCACGGGAAGATAGGGTCCAACACAGAAAGAGACATTACCCCACAAAGAGAAATGTACCACCCAGGGAGTTCTGTTTTTATTCCACAAGCTGTGATTCCATCACAGGATGATAGGTCCGCTTAATGGAAAGTGCATTTTCCGCAGTCGAAGACGGGTTTCCTTACAGGAAGTGCTTTTCCCCAACAGGAAGAGGCGTTCTCCCACAGGAAGTGTCAATTCCCCCACAGGAAAGTGAGCTTCCCTAACAGGAATTTAGGTCAACACACAGGAAAGAGCATTTCCCCCACAGGAAGGTGAGTTGCCATCAAAGGAAGATAGGTCCACACACAGTAACATGCATTTTGCAAAAAGGGGAAGGGTTCCTACACCTGAAGGGAAAATTCCTTCACAGGAATATGGGTTCCAACACAGGTAGAGACATTTGCCCCACAGAGAGGAGGGTACCCCCACATGTCCTTCTATTTCCTTTCAACAATTGTCGATTCGATCACAGTATTATTGTTCCTCGTAAAGGAAACTGCATTTCCCCCTGTGGGAGACGGGTTGCCTCACAGGAAGTGTTTTTCCCCATTAGAAACATCGTGCTCCATCAGGAAGTTTCAATTCCCCCACAGGAAGGTGAGCTTCCCTCACAGGAAGTTAGGTCCACACAGAAAGGGCATTTCTGGTTAAGGAATGTGAGTTGCCCTCACAGGAAGATAGGTCCACACACAGTAAAATGGATGTGCCCCAAGGAAGAAGTGTTCCTACAGCGGAAGGGACAATTCTCCACAGGAAGATAGGTTTCTACACAGAAAGAGAATTTCCAACACAGAGAAATGTACCCCGATCGGTAGTTCTGTTTTTATTCAACAAGTTTTGATTCCATCACAGGCTGGTAGGTCCGCCTACAGGAAAGTGCTTTTCCCCCAGTTTCAATACGGGTTTCCTCACAGGAATTGCTTTTCCCCAACAGTAAAAGGCGTTCTCCCACAGGAAGTTACAATTACCCCACAGGAAGGAGAGCTTCCCTCACAGGAAGTTAGGTCCACACGAAAGGGCATTTCTGGCACAGGAAGGTGAGATGCCCTCACAGGAAGATAGCTCCACACACAGTAAAATGCTTGTGCCCCAAGGAAGAAGTGTTTCTACAGCGGAAGGGATAATTCTCCACATGATATAGGTTCCTAAACAGAAAGAGACATTTTCCCCACAAAGAGAAAAATACACCGTTAGTACTCTTTTTTTCAATATGTTGTGATTCCATCACAGGATGATAGGTCCACCTACAGGAAAGTGCATTATCCCCAGTGGAAGACGGGTTTCCTCACAGGAAGCGCTTTTCCCTAACAGGAAGTGTCGTTCTGCCACAGGAAGTTTCAATTCCCCCACAGGAAAGTGAGCTTCCCTCACAGAAAGTTTAGTCAACACATAGGAAAGTGCATTTCCCCCCCAGGAAGGAGCGATGCCTTCACAGATAGATACTTCCGCACACAGTAACATGCATTTTGCACAAAGAAAGTAGGGTTCCTACACCTGAAGGCGCAATTCCGTCACAGGAATATAGATTCCAACACAGGTAGAGACATTTCTCCCACAGAGAGGTTTGTACCCCCACAGGTAGTTCTGTTTCCCTTCAACAAGTGTCGATTTGATCACAGGGTGATTGGTCCGCCTACAGGAAAGTGCATTTCCTCCAGTGGCAGACGGGTTGCCTCACAGGAAGTGCTTTTCCCCAACAAGAAGAGGAGTTCTCCCTCAGGAAGTATCAATTCCCCCACAGCAAGGTGACCTTCCCTCACAGGAAGTTAGGTCCACATAGAAAGGGCATTTCCCCCACAGGAAGGTGAGTTGCCCTCACAGCAAGATAGGTCCACACACAGTAAAATGCATGTGCCCCACAGGAAGAAGTGTTCCTACAGCAAAAGGGGCAATTCTCCACAGGAAGATAGGTTCCTACACAGAAAGAGACATTACCCAAAAGAGAGAATTGTACCCCCACAGGTAGTTCTGTTTTTCTTCCATAAGGTGCGATTCCATCACAGGATGATAGGTCCGCTTAAAGGAAAGTGCATTTCCGCAGTTTTAAGACGGGTTTCCTCACAGGAATTGAATTTTCCCCACAGCAAACGGCGTTCTCTCACAGGAACTTTCAATTCCCAAACAGGAAGGTGAGCTTCCCTCACAGGAAGTATGGTCCACAAAAAGGAAAGGGCATTTCCCCCACAGGATGGTGAGATGCCCTCACAGGAAGATAGGTCCACACACAGTAAAACGCATTTGCTCCACGAGATGAAGTGTTCCTACAACGGAAGAGACAATTCTCCACAGGAAGATAGGTTCCTATACAGAAAGAGACATTTCCCCCACAAAGAGAAATGTACCACGCAGGGAGTTCTGTTTTTATTCCAGAAGCTGTGATTCCATCACAGGATGATAGGTCCGCTTACTGGAAAGTGCATTATCCCCAGTGGACGACGGGTTTCCTCACAGGAAGCGATTTTCCCTAACAGGAAGTGTCGTTCTCCCACAGGAAGTTTCTATTCCCCCACAGGAAAGTGAGCTTCCTTCACAGAAAGTTTAGTCAACACATAGGAAAGTGCATTCCCCCCCCAGGAAGGAGCGATGCCATCACAGATAGATAGTTCCACACACAGTAACATGCATTTTGCACATAGAAAGTAGGGTTCCTACACCTGAAGGCGCAATTCCGTCACAGGAATATGGATTCCAACACAGGTAGAGACATTTCTCCCACAGAGAGGAGGGTACCCACACAGGTAGTTGTGTTTCCCTTCAACAAGTGTCGATTCGATCACAGGATGATTGGTCTGCCTACAGGAAATTGCATTTCCCCCAGTAGCAGACGTGTTGCCTCACCGGAAGTGCTTTTCCCCAACCGGAAGAGGTGTTCTGCACGGGAAGTATCAATTCCCCCACAGGAAGGTGACCTTCCCTTACAGGACATTAGGTCCACATAGAAAGGGCATTTCCCCCACAGGAAGGTGAGATGCCCTCACAGGAAGTATGGTCCACAAAAAGGAAAGGGCATTTCCCCGACAGGAAGGTGAGATGCCCTCACAGGAAGATAGGTCCACACACAGTAAAACGCATTTGCCCCTCAAGAAGAAGTGTTCCTACAACCGAAGGGACAATTCTCCACGGGAAGATAGGGTCCAACACAGAAAGAGACATTACCCCACAAAGAGAAATGTACCACCCAGGGAGTTCTGTTTTTATTCCACAAGCTGTGATTCCATCACAGGATGATAGGTCCGCTTAATGGAAAGTGCATTTTCCGCAGTCGAAGACGGGTTTCCTTACAGGAAGTGCTTTTCCCCAACAGGAAGAGGCGTTCTCCCACAGGAAGTGTCAATTCCCCCACAGGAAAGTGAGCTTCCCTAACAGGAATTTAGGTCAACACACAGGAAAGAGCATTTCCCCCACAGGAAGGTGAGTTGCCATCAAAGGAAGATAGGTCCACACACAGTAACATGCATTTTGCAAAAAGGGGAAGTGTTCCTACACCTGAAGGGAAAATTCCTTCACAGGAATATGGGTTCCAACACAGGTAGAGACATTTGCCCCACAGAGAGGAGGGTACCCCCACATGTCCTTCTATTTCCTTTCAACAATTGTCGATTCGATCACAGTATTATTGTTCCTCGTAAAGGAAACTGCATTTCCCCCTGTGGGAGACGGGTTGCCTCACAGGAAGTGTTTTTCCCCATTAGAAACATCGTGCTCCCACAGGAAGTTTCAATTCCCCCACAGGAAGGTGAGCTTCCCTCACAGGAAGTTAGGTCCACACAGAAAGGGCATTTCTGGTTAAGGAAGGTGAGTTGCCCTCACAGGAAGATAGGTCCACACACAGTAAAATGGATGTGCCCCAAGGAAGAAGTGTTCCTACAGCGGAAGGGGCAATTCTCCACAGGAAGATAGGTTTCTACACAGAAAGAGAATTTCCAACACAGAGAAATGTACCCCGATCGGTAGTTCTGTTTTTATTCAACAAGTTTTGATTCCATCACAGGCTGGTAGGTCCGCCTACAGGAAAGTGCTTTTCCCCCAGTTTCAATACGGGTTTCCTCACAGGAATTGCTTTTCCCCAACAGTAAAAGGCGTTCTCCCACAGGAAGTTACAACTACCCCACAGGAAAGAGAGCTTCCCTCACAGGAAGTTAGGTCCACACGAAAGGGCATTTCTGGCACAGGAAGGTGAGATGCCCTCACAGGAAGATAGCTCCACACACAGTAAAATGCTTGTGCCCCAAGGAAGAAGTATTTCTACAGCGGAAGGGACAATTCTCCACATGATATAGGTTCCTAAACAGAAAGAGACATTTTCCCCACAAAGAGAAAAATACACCGTTAGTACTCTTTTTTTCAATATGTTGTGATTCCATCACAGGATGATAGGTCCACCTACAGGAAAGTGCATTATCCCCAGTGGAAGACGGGTTTCCTCACAGGAAGCGCTTTTCCCTAACAGGAAGTGTCGTTCTGCCACAGGAAGTTTCAATTCCCCCACAGGAAAGTGAGCTTCCCTCACAGAAAGTTTAGTCAACACATAGGAAAGTGCATTTCCCCCCCCAGGAAGGAGCGATGCCTTCACAGATAGATACTTCCGCACACAGTAACATGCATTTTGCACAAAGAAAGTAGGGTTCCTACACCTGAAGGCGCAATTCCGTCACAGGAATATAGATTCCAACACAGGTAGAGACATTTCTCCCACAGAGAGGTTTGTACCCCCACAGGTAGTTCTGTTTCCCTTCAACAAGTGTCGATTTGATCACAGGGTGATTGGTCCGCCTACAGGAAAGTGCATTTCCTCCAGTGGCAGACGGGTTGCCTCACAGGAAGTGCTTTTCCCCAACAAGAAGAGGAGTTCTCCCTCAGGAAGTATCAATTCCCCCACAGCAAGGTGACCTTCCCTCACAGGAAGTTAGGTCCACATAGAAAGGGCATTTCCCCCACAGGAAGGTGAGTTGCCCTCACAGCAAGATAGGTCCACACACAGTAAAATGCATGTGCCCCACAGGAAGAAGTGTTCCTACAGCAAAAGGGGCAATTCTCCACAGGAAGATAGGTTCCTACACAGAAAGAGACATTACCCAAAAGAGAGAATTGTACCCCCACAGGTAGTTCTGTTTTTCTTCCATAAGGTGCGATTCCATTACAGGATGATAGGTCCGCTTAAAGGAAAGTGCATTTCCGCAGTTTTAAGACGGGTTTCCTCACAGGAATTGAATTTTCCCCACAGCAAACGGCGTTCTCTCACAGGAAGTTTCAATTCCCAAACAGGAAGGTGAGCTTCCCTCACAGGAAGTATGGTCCACAAAAAGGAAAAGGCATTTCCCCCACAGGATGGTGAGATGCCCTCACAGGAAGATAGGTCCACACACAGTAAAACGCATTTGCTCCACGAGATGAAGTGTTCCTACAACGGAAGAGACAATTCTCCACAGGAAGATAGGTTCCTATACAGAAAGAGACATTTCCCCCACAAAGAGAAATGTACCACGCAGGGAGTTCTGTTTTTATTCCAGAAGCTGTGATTCCATCACAGGATGATAGGTCCGCTTACTGGAAAGTGCATTATCCCCAGTGGAAGACGGGTTTCCTCACAGGAAGCGATTTTCCCTAACAGGAAGTGTCGTTCTCCCACAGGAAGTTTCTATTCCCCCACAGGAAAGTGAGCTTCCTTCACAGAAAGTTTAGTCAACACATAGGAAAGTGCATTCCCCCCCCAGGAAGGAGCGATGCCATCACAGATAGATAGTTCCACACACAGTAACATGCATTTTGCACAAAGAAAGTAGGGTTCCTACACCTGAAGGCCAATTCCGTCACAGGAATATGGATTCCAACACAGGTAGAGACATTTCTCCCACAGAGAGGAGGGTACCCACACAGGTAGTTGTGTTTCCCTTCAACAAGTGTCGATTCGATCACAGGATGATTGGTCTGCCTACAGGAAATTGCATTTCCCCCAGTAGCAGACGTGTTGCCTCACCGGAAGTGCTTTTCCCCAACCGGAAGAGGTGTTCTGCACGGGAAGTATCAATTCCCCCACAGGAAGGTGACCTTCCCTTACAGGACATTAGGTCCACATAGAAAGGGCATTTCCCCCACAGGAAGGTGAGATGCCCTCACAGGAAGTATGGTCCACAAAAAGGAAAGGGCATTTCCCCCACAGGAAGGTGAGATGCCCTCACAGGAAGATAGGTCCACACACAGTAAAACGCATTTGCCCCTCAAGAAGAAGTGTTCCTACAACCGAAGGGACAATTCTCCACGGGAAGATAGGGTCCAACACAGAAAGAGACATTACCCCACAAAGAGAAATGTACCACCCAGGGAGTTCTGTTTTTATTCCACAAGCTGTGATTCCATCACAGGATGATAGGTCCGCTTAATGGAAAGTGCATTTTCCGCAGTCGAAGACGGGTTTCCTTACAGGAAGTGCTTTTCCCCAACAGGAAGAGGCGTTCTCCCACAGGAAGTGTCAATTCCCCCACAGGAAAGTGAGCTTCCCTAACAGGAATTTAGGTCAACACACAGGAAAGAGCATTTCCCCCACAGGAAGGTGAGTTGCCATCAAAGGAAGATAGGTCCACACACAGTAACATGCATTTTGCAAAAAGGGGAAGTGTTCCTACACCTGAAGGGAAAATTCCTTCACAGGAATATGGGTTCCAACACAGGTAGAGACATTTGCCCCACAGAGAGGAGGGTACCCCCACATGTCCTTCTATTTCCTTTCAACAATTGTCGATTCGATCACAGTATTATTGTTCCTCGTAAAGGAAACTGCATTTCCCCCTGTGGGAGACGGGTTGCCTCACAGGAAGTGTTTTTCCCCATTAGAAACATCGTGCTCCCACAGGAAGTTTCAATTCCCCCACAGGAAGGTGAGCTTCCCTCACAGGAAGTTAGGTCCACACAGAAAGGGCATTTCTGGTTAAGGAAGGTGAGTTGCCCTCACAGGAAGATAGGTCCACACACAGTAAAATGGATGTGCCCCAAGGAAGAAGTGTTCCTACAGCGGAAGGGGCAATTCTCCACAGGAAGATAGGTTTCTACACAGAAAGAGAATTTCCAACACAGAGAAATGTACCCCGATCGGTAGTTCTGTTTTTATTCAACAAGTTTTGATTCCATCACAGGCTGGTAGGTCCGCCTACAGGAAAGTGCTTTTCCCCCAGTTTCAATACGGGTTTCCTCACAGGAATTGCTTTTCCCCAACAGTAAAAGGCGTTCTCCCACAGGAAGTTACAACTACCCCACAGGAAAGAGAGCTTCCCTCACAGGAAGTTAGGTCCACACGAAAGGGCATTTCTGGCACAGGAAGGTGAGATGCCCTCACAGGAAGATAGCTCCACACACAGTAAAATGCTTGTGCCCCAAGGAAGAAGTATTTCTACAGCGGAAGGGACAATTCTCCACATGATATAGGTTCCTAAACAGAAAGAGACATTTTCCCCACAAAGAGAAAAATACACCGTTAGTACTCTTTTTTTCAATATGTTGTGATTCCATCACAGGATGATAGGTCCACCTACAGGAAAGTGCATTATCCCCAGTGGAAGACGGGTTTCCTCACAGGAAGCGCTTTTCCCTAACAGGAAGTGTCGTTCTGCCACAGGAAGTTTCAATTCCCCCACAGGAAAGTGAGCTTCCCTCACAGAAAGTTTAGTCAACACATAGGAAAGTGCATTTCCCCCCCCAGGAAGGAGCGATGCCTTCACAGATAGATACTTCCGCACACAGTAACATGCATTTTGCACAAAGAAAGTAGGGTTCCTACACCTGAAGGCGCAATTCCGTCACAGGAATATAGATTCCAACACAGGTAGAGACATTTCTCCCACAGAGAGGTTTGTACCCCCACAGGTAGTTCTGTTTCCCTTCAACAAGTGTCGATTTGATCACAGGGTGATTGGTCCGCCTACAGGAAAGTGCATTTCCTCCAGTGGCAGACGGGTTGCCTCACAGGAAGTGCTTTTCCCCAACAAGAAGAGGAGTTCTCCCTCAGGAAGTATCAATTCCCCCACAGCAAGGTGACCTTCCCTCACAGGAAGTTAGGTCCACATAGAAAGGGCATTTCCCCCACAGGAAGGTGAGTTGCCCTCACAGCAAGATAGGTCCACACACAGTAAAATGCATGTGCCCCACAGGAAGAAGTGTTCCTACAGCAAAAGGGGCAATTCTCCACAGGAAGATAGGTTCCTACACAGAAAGAGACATTACCCAAAAGAGAGAATTGTACCCCCACAGGTAGTTCTGTTTTTCTTCCATAAGGTGCGATTCCATTACAGGATGATAGGTCCGCTTAAAGGAAAGTGCATTTCCGCAGTTTTAAGACGGGTTTCCTCACAGGAATTGAATTTTCCCCACAGCAAACGGCGTTCTCTCACAGGAAGTTTCAATTCCCAAACAGGAAGGTGAGCTTCCCTCACAGGAAGTATGGTCCACAAAAAGGAAAAGGCATTTCCCCCACAGGATGGTGAGATGCCCTCACAGGAAGATAGGTCCACACACAGTAAAACGCATTTGCTCCACGAGATGAAGTGTTCCTACAACGGAAGAGACAATTCTCCACAGGAAGATAGGTTCCTATACAGAAAGAGACATTTCCCCCACAAAGAGAAATGTACCACGCAGGGAGTTCTGTTTTTATTCCAGAAGCTGTGATTCCATCACAGGATGATAGGTCCGCTTACTGGAAAGTGCATTATCCCCAGTGGAAGACGGGTTTCCTCACAGGAAGCGATTTTCCCTAACAGGAAGTGTCGTTCTCCCACAGGAAGTTTCTATTCCCCCACAGGAAAGTGAGCTTCCTTCACAGAAAGTTTAGTCAACACATAGGAAAGTGCATTCCCCCCCCAGGAAGGAGCGATGCCATCACAGATAGATAGTTCCACACACAGTAACATGCATTTTGCACAAAGAAAGTAGGGTTCCTACACCTGAAGGCCAATTCCGTCACAGGAATATGGATTCCAACACAGGTAGAGACATTTCTCCCACAGAGAGGAGGGTACCCACACAGGTAGTTGTGTTTCCCTTCAACAAGTGTCGATTCGATCACAGGATGATTGGTCTGCCTACAGGAAATTGCATTTCCCCCAGTAGCAGACGTGTTGCCTCACCGGAAGTGCTTTTCCCCAACCGGAAGAGGTGTTCTGCACGGGAAGTATCAATTCCCCCACAGGAAGGTGACCTTCCCTTACAGGACATTAGGTCCACATAGAAAGGGCATTTCCCCCACAGGAAGGTGAGATGCCCTCACAGGAAGTATGGTCCACAAAAAGGAAAGGGCATTTCCCCCACAGGAAGGTGAGATGCCCTCACAGGAAGATAGGTCCACACACAGTAAAACGCATTTGCCCCTCAAGAAGAAGTGTTCCTACAACCGAAGGGACAATTCTCCACGGGAAGATAGGGTCCAACACAGAAAGAGACATTACCCCACAAAGAGAAATGTACCACCCAGGGAGTTCTGTTTTTATTCCACAAGCTGTGATTCCATCACAGGATGATAGGTCCGCTTAATGGAAAGTGCATTTTCCGCAGTCGAAGACGGGTTTCCTTACAGGAAGTGCTTTTCCCCAACAGGAAGAGGCGTTCTCCCACAGGAAGTGTCAATTCCCCCACAGGAAAGTGAGCTTCCCTAACAGGAATTTAGGTCAACACACAGGAAAGAGCATTTCCCCCACAGGAAGGTGAGTTGCCATCAAAGGAAGATAGGTCCACACACAGTAACATGCATTTTGCAAAAAGGGGAAGGGTTCCTACACCTGAACGGAAAATTCCTTCACAGGAATATGGGTTCCAACACAGGTAGAGACATTTGCCCCACAGAGAGGAGGGTACCCCCACATGTCCTTCTATTTCCTTTCAACAATTGTCGATTCGATCACAGTATTATTGTTCCTCGTAAAGGAAACTGCATTTCCCCCTGTGGGAGACGGGTTGCCTCACAGGAAGTGTTTTTCCCCATTAGAAACATCGTGCTCCCACAGGAAGTTTCAATTCCCCCACAGGAAGGTGAGCTTCCCTCACAGGAAGTTAGGTCCACACAGAAAGGGCATTTCTGGTTAAGGAAGGTGAGTTGCCCTCACAGGAAGATAGGTCCACACACAGTAAAATGGATGTGCCCCAAGGAAGAAGTGTTCCTACAGCGGAAGGGACAATTCTCCACAGGAAGATAGGTTTCTACACAGAAAGAGAATTTCCAACACAGAGAAATGTACCCCGATCGGTAGTTCTGTTTTTATTCAACAAGTTTTGATTCCATCACAGGCTGGTAGGTCCGCCTACAGGAAAGTGCTTTTCCCCCAGTTTCAATACGGGTTTCCTCACAGGAATTGCTTTTCCCCAACAGTAAAAGGCGTTCTCCCACAGGAAGTTACAATTACCCCACAGGAAGGAGAGCTTCCCTCACAGGAAGTTAGGTCCACACGAAAGGGCATTTCTGGCACAGGAAGGTGAGATGCCCTCACAGGAAGATAGCTCCACACACAGTAAAATGCTTGTGCCCCAAGGAAGAAGTGTTTCTACAGCGGAAGGGATAATTCTCCACATGATATAGGTTCCTAAACAGAAAGAGACATTTTCCCCACAAAGAGAAAAATACACCGTTAGTACTCTTTTTTTCAATATGTTGTGATTCCATCACAGGATGATAGGTCCACCTACAGGAAAGTGCATTATCCCCAGTGGAAGACGGGTTTCCTCACAGGAAGCGCTTTTCCCTAACAGGAAGTGTCGTTCTGCCACAGGAAGTTTCAATTCCCCCACAGGAAAGTGAGCTTCCCTCACAGAAAGTTTAGTCAACACATAGGAAAGTGCATTTCCCCCCCAGGAAGGAGCGATGCCTTCACAGATAGATACTTCCGCACACAGTAACATGCATTTTGCACAAAGAAAGTAGGGTTCCTACACCTGAAGGCGCAATTCCGTCACAGGAATATAGATTCCAACACAGGTAGAGACATTTCTCCCACAGAGAGGTTTGTACCCCCACAGGTAGTTCTGTTTCCCTTCAACAAGTGTCGATTTGATCACAGGGTGATTGGTCCGCCTACAGGAAAGTGCATTTCCTCCAGTGGCAGACGGGTTGCCTCACAGGAAGTGCTTTTCCCCAACAAGAAGAGGAGTTCTCCCTCAGGAAGTATCAATTCCCCCACAGCAAGGTGACCTTCCCTCACAGGAAGTTAGGTCCACATAGAAAGGGCATTTCCCCCACAGGAAGGTGAGTTGCCCTCACAGCAAGATAGGTCCACACACAGTAAAATGCATGTGCCCCACAGGAAGAAGTGTTCCTACAGCAAAAGGGGCAATTCTCCACAGGAAGATAGGTTCCTACACAGAAAGAGACATTACCCAAAAGAGAGAATTGTACCCCCACAGGTAGTTCTGTTTTTCTTCCATAAGGTGCGATTCCATCACAGGATGATAGGTCCGCTTAAAGGAAAGTGCATTTCCGCAGTTTTAAGACGGGTTTCCTCACAGGAATTGAATTTTCCCCACAGCAAACGGCGTTCTCTCACAGGAACTTTCAATTCCCAAACAGGAAGGTGAGCTTCCCTCACAGGAAGTATGGTCCACAAAAAGGAAAGGGCATTTCCCCCACAGGATGGTGAGATGCCCTCACAGGAAGATAGGTCCACACACAGTAAAACGCATTTGCTCCACGAAATGAAGTGTTCCTACAACGGAAGAGACAATTCTCCACAGGAAGATAGGTTCCTATACAGAAAGAGACATTTCCCCCACAAAGAGAAATGTACCACGCAGGGAGTTCTGTTTTTATTCCAGAAGCTGTGATTCCATCACAGGATGATAGGTCCGCTTACTGGAAAGTGCATTATCCCCAGTGGACGACGGGTTTCCTCACAGGAAGCGATTTTCCCTAACAGGAAGTGTCGTTCTCCCACAGGAAGTTTCTATTCCCCCACAGGAAAGTGAGCTTCCTTCACAGAAAGTTTAGTCAACACATAGGAAAGTGCATTCCCCCCCCAGGAAGGAGCGATGCCATCACAGATAGATAGTTCCACACACAGTAACATGCATTTTGCACATAGAAAGTAGGGTTCCTACACCTGAAGGCGCAATTCCGTCACAGGAATATGGATTCCAACACAGGTAGAGACATTTCTCCCACAGAGAGGAGGGTACCCACACAGGTAGTTGTGTTTCCCTTCAACAAGTGTCGATTCGATCACAGGATGATTGGTCTGCCTACAGGAAATTGCATTTCCCCAGTAGCAGACGTGTTGCCTCACCGGAAGTGCTTTTCCCCAACCGGAAGAGGTGTTCTGCACGGGAAGTATCAATTCCCCCACAGGAAGGTGACCTTCCCTTACAGGACATTAGGTCCACATAGAAAGGGTATTTCCCCCACAGGAAGGTGAGATGCCCTCACAGGAAGATAGGTCCACACACAGTAAAACGCATTTGCCCCTCAAGAAGAAGTGTTCCTACAACCGAAGGGACAATTCTCCACGGGAAGATAGGGTCCAACACAGAAAGAGACATTACCCCACAAAGAGAAATGTACCACCCAGGGAGTTCTGTTTTTATTCCACAAGCTGTGATTCCATCACAGGATGATAGGTCCGCTTAATGGAAAGTGCATTTTCCGCAGTCGAAGACGGGTTTCCTTACAGGAAGTGCTTTTCCCCAACAGGAAGAGGCGTTCTCCCACAGGAAGTGTCAATTCCCCCACGGGAAAGTGAGCTTCCCTAACAGGAATTTAGGTCAACACACAGGAAAGAGCATTTCCCCCACAGGAAGGTGAGTTGCCATCAAAGGAAGATAGGTCCACACACAGTAACATGCATTTTGCAAAAAGGGGAAGGGTTCCTACACCTGAACGGAAAATTCCTTCACAGGAATATGGGTTCCAACACAGGTAGAGACATTTGCCCCACAGAGAGGAGGGTACCCCCACATGTCCTTCTATTTCCTTTCAACAATTGTCGATTCGATCACAGTATTATTGTTCCTCGTAAAGGAAACTGCATTTCCCCCTGTGGGAGACGGGTTGCCTCACAGGAAGTGTTTTTCCCCATTAGAAACATCGTGCTCCCACAGGAAGTTTCAATTCCCCCACAGGAAGGTGAGCTTCCCTCACAGGAAGTTAGGTCCACACAGAAAGGGCATTTCTGGTTAAGGAAGGTGAGTTGCCCTCACAGGAAGATAGGTCCACACACAGTAAAATGGATGTGCCCCAAGGAAGAAGTGTTCCTACAGCGGAAGGGACAATTCTCCACAGGAAGATAGGTTTCTACACAGAAAGAGAATTTCCAACACAGAGAAATGTACCCTGATCGGTAGTTCTGTTTTTATTCAACAAGTTTTGATTCCATCACAGGCTGGTAGGTCCGCCTACAGGAAAGTGCTTTTCCCCCAGTTTCAATACGGGTTTCCTCACAGGAATTGCTTTTCCCCAACAGTAAAAGGCGTTCTCCCACAGGAAGTTACAATTACCCCACAGGAAGGAGAGCTTCCCTCACAGGAAGTTAGGTCCACACGAAAGGGCATTTCTGGCACAGGAAGGTGAGATGCCCTCACAGGAAGATAGCTCCACACACAGTAAAATGCTTGTGCCCCAAGGAAGAAGTGTTTCTACAGCGGAAGGGACAATTCTCCACATGATATAGGTTCCTAAACAGAAAGAGACATTTTCCCCACAAAGAGAAAAATACACCGTTAGTACTCTTTTTTTCAATATGTTGTGATTCCATCACAGGATGATAGGTCCACCTACAGGAAAGTGCATTATCCCCAGTGGAAGACGGGTTTCCTCACAGGAAGCGCTTTTCCCTAACAGGAAGTGTCGTTCTGCCACAGGAAGTTTCAATTCCCCCACAGGAAAGTGAGCTTCCCTCACAGAAAGTTTAGTCAACACATAGGAAAGTGCATTTCCCCCCCCAGGAAGGAGCGATGCCTTCACAGATAGATACTTCCGCACACAGTAACATGCATTTTGCACAAAGAAAGTAGGGTTCCTACACCTGAAGGCGCAATTCCGTCACAGGAATATAGATTCCAACACAGGTAGAGACATTTCTCCCACAGAGAGGTTTGTACCCCCACAGGTAGTTCTGTTTCCCTTCAACAAGTGTCGATTTGATCACAGGGTGATTGGTCCGCCTACAGGAAAGTGCATTTCCTCCAGTGGCAGACGGGTTGCCTCACAGGAAGTGCTTTTCCCCAACAAGAAGAGGAGTTCTCCCTCAGGAAGTATCAATTCCCCCACAGCAAGGTGACCTTCCCTCACAGGAAGTTAGGTCCACATAGAAAGGGCATTTCCCCCACAGGAAGGTGAGTTGCCCTCACAGCAAGATAGGTCCACACACAGTAAAATGCATGTGCCCCACAGGAAGAAGTGTTCCTACAGCAAAAGGGGCAATTCTCCACAGGAAGATAGGTTCCTACACAGAAAGAGACATTACCCAAAAGAGAGAATTGTACCCCCACAGGTAGTTCTGTTTTTCTTCCATAAGGTGCGATTCCATCACAGGATGATAGGTCCGCTTAAAGGAAAGTGCATTTCCGCAGTTTTAAGACGGGTTTCCTCACAGGAATTGAATTTTCCCCACAGCAAACGGCGTTCTCTCACAGGAAGTTTCAATTCCCAAACAGGAAGGTGAGCTTCCCTCACAGGAAGTATGGTCCACAAAAAGGAAAGGGCATTTCCCCCACAGGATGGTGAGATGCCCTCACAGGAAGATAGGTCCACACACAGTAAAACGCATTTGCTCCACAAGATGAAGTGTTCCTACAACGGAAGGGACAATTCTCCACAGGAAGATAGGTTCCTATACAGAAAGAGACATTTCCCCCACAAAGAGAAATGTACCACGCAGGGAGTTCTGTTTTTATTCCAGAAGCTGTGATTCCATCACAGGATGATAGGTCCGCTTACTGGAAAGTGCATTATCCCCAGTGGAAGACGGGTTTCCTCACAGGAAGCGCTTTTCCCTAACAGGAAGTGTCGTTCTCCCACAGGAAGTTTCTATTCCCCCACAGGAAAGTGAGCTTCCTTCACAGAAAGTTTAGTCAACACATAGGAAAGTGCATTCCCCCCCCAGGAAGGAGCGATGCCATCACAGATAGATAGTTCCACACACAGTAACATGCATTTTGCACAAAGAAAGTAGGGTTCCTACACCTGAAGGCGCAATTCCGTCACAGGAATATGGATTCCAACACAGGTAGAGACATTTCTCCCACAGAGAGGAGGGTACCCACACAGGTAGTTGTGTTTCCCTTCAACAAGTGTCGATTCGATCACAGGATGATTGGTCTGCCTACAGGAAATTGCATTTCCCCCAGTAGCAGACGTGTTGCCTCACCGGAAGTGCTTTTCCCCAACCGGAAGAGGTGTTCTGCACGGGAAGTATCAATTCCCCCACAGGAAGGTGACCTTCCCTTACAGGAAATTAGGTCCACATAGAAAGGGCATTTCCCCCACAGGAAGGTGAGATGCCCTCACAGGAAGTATGGTCCACAAAAAGGAAAGGGCATTTCCCCCACAGGAAGGTGAGATGCCCTCACAGGAAGATAGGTCCACACACAGTAAAACGCATTTGCCCCTCAAGAAGAAGTGTTCCTACAACCGAAGGGACAATTCTCCACGGGAAGATAGGGTCCAACACAGAAAGAGACATTACCCCACAAAGAGAAATGTACCACCCAGGGAGTTCTGTTTTTATTCCACAAGCTGTGATTCCATCACAGGATGATAGGTCCGCTTAATGGAAAGTGCATTTTCCGCAGTCGAAGACGGGTTTCCTTACAGGAAGTGCTTTTCCCCAACAGGAAGAGGCGTTCTCCCACAGGAAGTGTCAATTCCCCCACGGGAAAGTGAGCTTCCCTAACAGGAATTTAGGTCAACACACAGGAAAGAGCATTTCCCCCACAGGAAGGTGAGTTGCCATCAAAGGAAGATAGGTCCACACACAGTAACATGCATTTTGCAAAAAGGGGAAGGGTTCCTACACCTGAAGGGAAAATTCCTTCACAGGAATATGGGTTCCAACACAGGTAGAGACATTTGCCCCACAGAGAGGAGGGTACCCCCACATGTCCTTCTATTTCCTTTCAACAATTGTCGATTCGATCACAGTATTATTGTTCCTCGTAAAGGAAACTGCATTTCCCCCTGTGGGAGACGGGTTGCCTCACAGGAAGTGTTTTTCCCCATTAGAAACATCGTGCTCCCACAGGAAGTTTCAATTCCCCCACAGGAAGGTGAGCTTCCCTCACAGGAAGTTAGGTCCACACAGAAAGGGCATTTCTGGTTAAGGAAGGTGAGTTGCCCTCACAGGAAGATAGGTCCACACACAGTAAAATGGATGTGCCCCAAGGAAGAAGTGTTCCTACAGCGGAAGGGACAATTCTCCACAGGAAGATAGGTTTCTACACAGAAAGAGAATTTCCAACACAGAGAAATGTACCCCGATCGGTAGTTCTGTTTTTATTCAACAAGTTTTGATTCCATCACAGGCTGGTAGGTCCGCCTACAGGAAAGTGCTTTTCCCCCAGTTTCAATACGGGTTTCCTCACAGGAATTGCTTTTCCCCAACAGTAAAAGGCGTTCTCCCACAGGAAGTTACAATTACCCCACAGGAAGGAGAGCTTCCCTCACAGGAAGTTAGGTCCACACGAAAGGGCATTTCTGGCACAGGAAGGTGAGATGCCCTCACAGGAAGATAGCTCCACACACAGTAAAATGCTTGTGCCCCAAGGAAGAAGTGTTTCTACAGCGGAAGGGACAATTCTCCACATGATATAGGTTCCTAAACAGAAAGAGACATTTTCCCCACAAAGAGAAAAATACACCGTTAGTACTCTTTTTTTCAATATGTTGTGATTCCATCACAGGATGATAGGTCCACCTACAGGAAAGTGCATTATCCCCAGTGGAAGACGGGTTTCCTCACAGGAAGCGCTTTTCCCTAACAGGAAGTGTCGTTCTGCCACAGGAAGTTTCAATTCCCCCACAGGAAAGTGAGCTTCCCTCACAGAAAGTTTAGTCAACACATAGGAAAGTGCATTTCCCCCCCAGGAAGGAGCGATGCCTTCACAGATAGATACTTCCGCACACAGTAACATGCATTTTGCACAAAGAAAGTAGGGTTCCTACACCTGAAGGCGCAATTCCGTCACAGGAATATAGATTCCAACACAGGTAGAGACATTTCTCCCACAGAGAGGTTTGTACCCCCACAGGTAGTTCTGTTTCCCTTCAACAAGTGTCGATTTGATCACAGGGTGATTGGTCCGCCTACAGGAAAGTGCATTTCCTCCAGTGGCAGACGGGTTGCCTCACAGGAAGTGCTTTTCCCCAACAAGAAGAGGAGTTCTCCCTCAGGAAGTATCAATTCCCCCACAGCAAGGTGACCTTCCCTCACAGGAAGTTAGGTCCACATAGAAAGGGCATTTCCCCCACAGGAAGGTGAGTTGCCCTCACAGCAAGATAGGTCCACACACAGTAAAATGCATGTGCCCCACAGGAAGAAGTGTTCCTACAGCAAAAGGGGCAATTCTCCACAGGAAGATAGGTTCCTACACAGAAAGAGACATTACCCAAAAGAGAGAATTGTACCCCCACAGGTAGTTCTGTTTTTCTTCCATAAGGTGCGATTCCATCAGAGGATGATAGGTCCGCTTAAAGGAAAGTGCATTTCCGCAGTTTTAAGACGGGTTTCCTCACAGGAATTGAATTTTCCCCACAGCAAACGGCGTTCTCTCACAGGAAGTTTCAATTCCCAAACAGGAAGGTGAGCTTCCCTCACAGGAAGTATGGTCCACAAAAAGGAAAGGGCATTTCCCCCACAGGATGGTGAGATGCCCTCACAGGAAGATAGGTCCACACACAGTAAAACGCATTTGCTCCACAAGATGAAGTGTTCCTACAACGGAAGGGACAATTCTCCACAGGAAGATAGGTTCCTATACAGAAAGAGACATTTCCCCCACAAAGAGAAATGTACCACGCAGGGAGTTCTGTTTTTATTCCAGAAGCTGTGATTCCATCACAGGATGATAGGTCCGCTTACTGGAAAGTGCATTATCCCCAGTGGAAGACGGGTTTCCTCACAGGAAGCGCTTTTCCCTAACAGGAAGTGTCGTTCTCCCACAGGAAGTTTCTATTCCCCCACAGGAAAGTGAGCTTCCTTCACAGAAAGTTTAGTCAACACATAGGAAAGTGCATTCCCCCCCCAGGAAGGAGCGATGCCATCACAGATAGATAGTTCCACACACAGTAACATGCATTTTGCACAAAGAAAGTAGGGTTCCTACACCTGAAGGCGCAATTCCGTCACAGGAATATGGATTCCAACACAGGTAGAGACATTTCTCCCACAGAGAGGAGGGTACCCACACAGGTAGTTGTGTTTCCCTTCAACAAGTGTCGATTCGATCACAGGATGATTGGTCTGCCTACAGGAAATTGCATTTCCCCCAGTAGCAGACGTGTTGCCTCACCGGAAGTGCTTTTCCCCAACCGGAAGAGGTGTTCTGCACGGGAAGTATCAATTCCCCCACAGGAAGGTGACCTTCCCTTACAGGACATTAGGTCCACATAGAAAGGGCATTTCCCCCACAGGAAGGTGAGATGCCCTCACAGGAAGTATGGTCCACAAAAAGGAAAGGGCATTTCCCCCACAGGAAGGTGAGATGCCCTCACAGGAAGATAGGTCCACACACAGTAAAACGCATTTGCCCCTCAAGAAGAAGTGTTCCTACAACCGAAGGGACAATTCTCCACGGGAAGATAGGGTCCAACACAGAAAGAGACATTACCCCACAAAGAGAAATGTACCACCCAGGGAGTTCTGTTTTTATTCCACAAGCTGTGATTCCATCACAGGATGATAGGTCCGCTTAATGGAAAGTGCATTTTCCGCAGTCGAAGACGGGTTTCCTTACAGGAAGTTTTTTCCCCAACAGGAAGAGGCGTTCTCCCAAAGGAAGTGTCAATTCCCCCACGGGAAAGTGAGCTTCCCTAACAGGAATTTAGGTCAACACACAGGAAAGAGCATTTCCCCCACAGGAAGGTGAGTTGCCATCAAAGGAAGATAGGTCCACACACAGTAACATGCATTTTGCAAAAAGGGGAAGGGTTCCTACACCTGAACGGAAAATTCCTTCACAGGAATATGGGTTCCAACACAGGTAGAGACATTTGCCCCACAGAGAGGAGGGTACCCCCACATGTCCTTCTATTTCCTTTCAACAATTGTCGATTCGATCACAGTATTATTGTTCCTCGTAAAGGAAACTGCATTTCCCCCTGTGGGAGACGGGTTGCCTCACAGGAAGTGTTTTTCCCCATTAGAAACATCGTGCTCCCACAGGAAGTTTCAATTCCCCCACAGGAAGGTGAGCTTCCCTCACAGGAAGTTAGGTCCACACAGAAAGGGCATTTCTGGTTAAGGAAGGTGAGTTGCCCTCACAGGAAGATAGGTCCACACACAGTAAAATGGATGTGCCCCAAGGAAGAAGTGTTCCTACAGCGGAAGGGACAATTCTCCACAGGAAGATAGGTTGCTACACAGAAAGAGAATTTCCAACACAGAGAAATGTACCCCGATCGGTAGTTCTGTTTTTATTCAACAAGTTTTGATTCCATCACAGGCTGGTAGGTCCGCCTACAGGAAAGTGCTTTTCCCCCAGTTTCAATACGGGTTTCCTCACAGGAATTGCTTTTCCCCAACAGTAAAAGGCGTTCTCCCACAGGAAGTTACAATTACCCCACAGGAAGGAGAGCTTCCCTCACAGGAAGTTAGGTCCACACGAAAGGGCATTTCTGGCACAGGAAGGTGAGATGCCCTCACAGGAAGATAGCTCCACACACAGTAAAATGCTTGTGCCCCAAGGAAGAAGTGTTTCTACAGCGGAAGGGACAATTCTCCACATGATATAGGTTCCTAAACAGAAAGAGACATTTTCCCCACAAAGAGAAAAATACACCGTTAGTACTCGTTTTTTCAATATGTTGTGATTCCATCACAGGATGATAGGTCCACCTACAGGAAAGTGCATTATCCCCAGTGGAAGACGGGTTTCCTCACAGGAAGCGCTTTTCCCTAACAGGAAGTGTCGTTCTGCCACAGGAAGTTTCAATTCCCCCACAGGAAAGTGAGCTTCCCTCACAGAAAGTTTAGTCAACACATAGGAAAGTGCATTTCCCCCCCAGGAAGGAGCGATGCCTTCACAGATAGATACTTCCGCACACAGTAACATGCATTTTGCACAAAGAAAGTAGGGTTCCTACACCTGAAGGCGCAATTCCGTCACAGGAATATAGATTCCAACACAGGTAGAGACATTTCTCCCACAGAGAGGTTTGTACCCCCACAGGTAGTTCTGTTTCCCTTCAACAAGTGTCGATTTGATCACAGGGTGATTGGTCCGCCTACAGGAAAGTGCATTTCCTCCAGTGGCAGACGGGTTGCCTCACAGGAAGTGCTTTTCCCCAACAAGAAGAGGAGTTCTCCCTCAGGAAGTATCAATTCCCCCACAGCAAGGTGACCTTCCCTCACAGGAAGTTAGGTCCACATAGAAAGGGCATTTCCCCCACAGGAAGGTGAGTTGCCCTCACAGCAAGATAGGTCCACACACAGTAAAATGCATGTGCCCCACAGGAAGAAGTGTTCCTACAGCAAAAGGGGCAATTCTCCACAGGCAGATAGGTTCCTACACAGAAAGAGACATTACCCAAAAGAGAGAATTGTACCCCCACAGGTAGTTCTGTTTTTCTTCCATAAGGTGCGATTCCATCACAGGATGATAGGTCCGCTTAAAGGAAAGTGCATTTCCCCAGTTTTAAGACGGGTTTCCTCACAGGAATTGAATTTTCCCCACAGCAAACGGCGTTCTCTCACAGGAAGTTTCAATTCCCAAACAGGAAGGTGAGCTTCCCTCACAGGAAGTATGGTCCACAAAAAGGAAAGGGCATTTCCCCCACAGGATGGTGAGATGCCCTCACAGGAAGATAGGTCCACACACAGTAAAACGCATTTGCTCCACAAGATGAAGTGTTCCTACAACGGAAGAGACAATTCTCCACAGGAAGATAGGTTCCTATACAGAAAGAGACATTTCCCCCACAAAGAGAAATGTACCACGCAGGGAGTTCTGTTTTTATTCCAGAAGCTGTGATTCCATCACAGGATGATAGGTCCGCTTACTGGAAAGTGCATTATCCCCAGTGGAAGACGGGTTTCCTCACAGGAAGCGCTTTTCCCTAACAGGAAGTGTCGTTCTCCCACAGGAAGTTTCTATTCCCCCACAGGAAAGTGAGCTTCCTTCACAGAAAGTTTAGTCAACACATAGGAAAGTGCATTCCCCCCCCAGGAAGGAGCGATGCCATCACAGATAGATAGTTCCACACACAGTAACATGCATTTTGCACAAAGAAAGTAGGGTTCCTACACCTGAAGGCGCAATTCCGTCACAGGAATATGGATTCCAACACAGGTAGAGACATTTCTCCCACAGAGAGGAGGGTACCCACACAGGTAGTTGTGTTTCCCTTCAACAAGTGTCGATTCGATCACAGGATGATTGGTCTGCCTACAGGAAATTGCATTTCCCCCAGTAGCAGACCTGTTGCCTCACCGGAAGTGCTTTTCCCCAACCGGAAGAGGTGTTCTGCACGGGAAGTATCAATTCCCCCACAGGAAGGTGACCTTCCCTTACAGGACATTAGGTCCACATAGAAAGGGCATTTCCCCCACAGGAAGGTGAGATGCCCTCACAGGAAGTATGGTCCACAAAAAGGAAAGGGCATTTCCCCCACAGGAAGGTGAGATGCCCTCACAGGAAGATAGGTCCACACACAGTAAAACGCATTTGCCCCTCAAGAAGAAGTGTTCCTACAACCGAAGGGACAATTCTCCACGGGAAGATAGGGTCCAACACAGAAAGAGACATTACCCCACAAAGAGAAATGTACCACCCAGGGAGTTCTGTTTTTATTCCACAAGCTGTGATTCCATCACAGGATGATAGGTCCGCTTAATGGAAAGTGCATTTTCCGCAGTCGAAGACGGGTTTCCTTACAGGAAGTGCTTTTCCCCAACAGGAAGAGGCGTTCTCCCACAGGAAGTGTCAATTCCCCCACGGGAAAGTGAGCTTCCCTAACAGGAATTTAGGTCAACACACAGGAAAGAGCATTTCCCCCACAGGAAGGTGAGTTGCCATCAAAGGAAGATAGGTCCACACACAGTAACATGCATTGTGCAAAAAGGGGAAGGGTTCCTACACCTGAACGGAAAATTCCTTCACAGGAATATGGGTTCCAACACAGGTAGAGACATTTGCCCCACAGAGAGGAGGGTACCCCCACATGTCCTTCTATTTCCTTTCAACAATTGTCGATTCGATCACAGTATTATTGTTCCTCGTAAAGGAAACTGCATTTCCCACTGTGGGAGACGGGTTGCCTCACAGGAAGTGTTTTTCCCCATTAGAAACATCGTGCTCCCACAGGAAGTTTCAATTCCCCCACAGGAAGGTGAGCTTCCCTCACAGGAAGTTAGGTCCACACAGAAAGGGCATTTCTGGTTAAGGAAGGTGAGTTGCCCTCACAGGAAGATAGGTCCACACACAGTAAAATGGATGTGCCCCAAGGAAGAAGTGTTCCTACAGCGGAAGGGACAATTCTCCACAGGAAGATAGGTTTCTACACAGAAAGAGAATTTCCAACACAGAGAAATGTACCCCGATCGGTAGTTCTGTTTTTATTCAACAAGTTTTGATTCCATCACAGGCTGGTAGGTCCGCCTACAGGAAAGTGCTTTTCCCCCAGTTTCAATACGGGTTTCCTCACAGGAATTGCTTTTCCCCAACAGTAAAAGGCGTTCTCCCACAGGAAGTTACAATTAACCCACAGGAAGGAGAGCTTCCCTCACAGGAAGTTAGGTCCACACGAAAGGGCATTTCTGGCACAGGAAGGTGAGATGCCCTCACAGGAAGATAGCTCCACACACAGTAAAATGCTTGTGCCCCAAGGAAGAAGTGTTTCTACAGCGGAAGGGACAATTCTCCACATGATATAGGTTCCTAAACAGAAAGAGACATTTTCCCCACAAAGAGAAAAATACACCGTTAGTACTTGTTTTTTCAATATGTTGTGATTCCATCACAGGATGATAGGTCCACCTACAGGAAAGTGCATTATCCCCAGTGGAAGACGGGTTTCCTCACAGGAAGCGCTTTTCCCTAACAGGAAGTGTCGTTCTGCCACAGGAAGTTTCAATTCCCCCACAGGAAAGTGAGCTTCCCTCACAGAAAGTTTAGTCAACACATAGGAAAGTGCATTTCCCCCCCAGGAAGGAGCGATGCCTTCACAGATAGATACTTCCGCACACAGTAACATGCATTTTGCACAAAGAAAGTAGGGTTCCTACACCTGAAGGCGCAATTCCCTCACAGGAATATAGATTCCAACACAGGTAGAGACATTTCTCCCACAGAGAGGTTTGTACCCCCACAGGTAGTTCTGTTTCCCTTCAACAAGTGTCGATTTGATCACAGGGTGATTGGTCCGCCTACAGGAAAGTGCATTTCCTCCAGTGGCAGACGGGTTGCCTCACAGGAAGTGCTTTTCCCCAACAAGAAGAGGAGTTCTCCCTCAGGAAGTATCAATTCCCCCACAGCAAGGTGACCTTCCCTCACAGGAAGTTAGGTCCACATAGAAAGGGCATTTCCCCCACAGGAAGGTGAGTTGCCCTCACAGCAAGATAGGTCCACACACAGTAAAATGCATGTGCCCCACAGGAAGAAGTGTTCCTACAGCAAAAGGGGCAATTCTCCACAGGAAGATAGGTTCCTACACAGAAAGAGACATTACCCAAAAGAGAGAATTGTACCCCCACAGGTAGTTCTGTTTTTCTTCCATAAGGTGCGATTCCATCACAGGATGATAGGTCCGCTTAAAGGAAAGTGCATTTCCGCAGTTTTAAGACGGGTTTCCTCACAGGAATTGAATTTTCCCCACAGCAAACGGCGTTCTCTCACAGGAAGTTTCAATTCCCAAACAGGAAGGTGAGCTTCCCTCACAGGAAGTATGGTCCACAAAAAGGAAAGGGCATTTCCCCCACAGGATGGTGAGATGCCCTCACAGGAAGATAGGTCCACACACAGTAAAACGCATTTGCTCCACAAGATGAAGTGTTCCTACAACGGAAGGGACAATTCTCCACAGGAAGATAGGTTCCTATACAGAAAGAGACATTTCCCCCACAAAGAGAAATGTACCACGCAGGGAGTTCTGTTTTTATTCCAGAAGCTGTGATTCCATCACAGGATGATAGGTCCGCTTACTGGAAAGTGCATTATCCCCAGTGGAAGACGGGTTTCCTCACAGGAAGCGCTTTTCCCTAACAGGAAGTGTCGTTCTCCCACAGGAAGTTTCTATTCGCCCACAGGAAAGTGAGCTTCCTTCACAGAAAGTTTAGTCAACACATAGGAAAGTGCATTCCCCCCCCAGGAAGGAGCGATGCCATCACAGATAGATAGTTCCACACACAGTAACATGCATTTTGCACAAAGAAAGTAGGGTTCCTACACCTGAAGGCGCAATTCCGTCACAGGAATATGGATTCCAACACAGGTAGAGACATTTCTCCCACAGAGAGGAGGGTACCCACACAGGTAGTTGTGTTTCCCTTCAACAAGTGTCGATTCGATCACAGGATGATTGGTCTGCCTACAGGAAATTGCATTTCCCCCAATAGCAGACGTGTTGCCTCACCGGAAGTGCTTTTCCCCAACCGGAAGAGGTGTTCTGCACGGGAAGTATCAATTCCCCCACAGGAAGGTGACCTTCCCTTACAGGACATTAGGTCCACATAGAAAGGGCATTTCCCCCACAGGAAGGTGAGATGCCCTCACAGGAAGTATGGTCCACAAAAAGGAAAGGGCATTTCCCCCACAGGAAGGTGAGATGCCCTCACAGGAAGATAGGTCCACACACAGTAAAACGCATTTGCCCCTCAAGATGAAGTGTTCCTACAACCGAAGGGACAATTCTCCACGGGAAGATAGGGTCCAACACAGAAAGAGACATTACCCCACAAAGAGAAATGTACCACCCAGGGAGTTCTGTTTTTATTCCACAAGCTGTGATTCCATCACAGGATGATAGGTCCGCTTAATGGAAAGTGCATTTTCCGCAGTCGAAGACGGGTTTCCTTACAGGAAGTGCTTTTCCCCAACAGGAAGAGGCGTTCTCCCACAGGAAGTGTCAATTCCCCCACGGGAAAGTGAGCTTCCCTAACAGGAATTTAGGTCAACACACAGGAAAGAGCATTTCCCCCACAGGAAGGTGAGTTGCCATCAAAGGAAGATAGGTCCACACACAGTAACATGCATTGTGCAAAAAGGGGAAGGGTTCCTACACCTGAACGGAAAATTCCTTCACAGGAATATGGGTTCCAACACAGGTAGAGACATTTGCCCCACAGAGAGGAGGGTACCCCCACATGTCCTTCTATTTCCTTTCAACAATTGTCGATTCGATCACAGTATTATTGTTCCTCGTAAAGGAAACTGCATTTCCCCCTGTGGGAGACGGGTTGCCTCACAGGAAGTGTTTTTCCCCATTAGAAACATCGTGCTCCCACAGGAAGTTTCAATTCCCCCACAGGAAGGTGAGCTTCCCTCACAGGAAGTTAGGTCCACACAGAAAGGGCATTTCTGGTTAAGGAAGGTGAGTTGCCCTCACAGGAAGATAGGTCCACACACAGTAAAATGGATGTGCCCCAAGGAAGAAGTGTTCCTACAGCGGAAGGGACAATTCTTCACAGGAAGATAGGTTTCTACACAGAAAGAGAATTTCCAACACAGAGAAATGTACCCCGATCGGTAGTTCTGTTTTTATTCAACAAGTTTTGATTCCATCACAGGCTGGTAGGTCCGCCTACAGGAAAGTGCTTTTCCCCCAGTTTCAATACGGGTTTCCTCACAGGAATTGCTTTTCCCCAACAGTAAAAGGCGTTCTCCCACAGGAAGTTACAATTACCCCACAGGAAGGAGAGCTTCCCTCACAGGAAGTTAGGTCCACACGAAAGGGCATTTCTGGCACAGGAAGGTGAGATGCCCTCACAGGAAGATAGCTCCACACACAGTAAAATGCTTGTGCCCCAAGGAAGAAGTGTTAATACAGCGGAAGGGACAATTCTCCACATGATATAGGTTCCTAAACAGAAAGAGACATTTTCCCCACAAAGAGAAAAATACACCGTTAGTACTCGTTTTTTCAATATGTTGTGATTCCATCACAGGATGATAGGTCCACCTACAGGAAAGTGCATTATCCCCAGTGGAAGACGGGTTTCCTCACAGGAAGCGCTTTTCCCTAACAGGAAGTGTCGTTCTGCCACAGGAAGTTTCAATTCCCCCACAGGAAAGTGAGCTTCCCTCACAGAAAGTTTAGTCAACACATAGGAAAGTGCATTTCCCCCCCAAGAAGGAGCGATGCCTTCACAGATAGATACTTCCGCACACAGTAACATGCATTTTGCACAAAGAAAGTAGGGTTCCTACACCTGAAGGCGCAATTCCGTCACAGGAATATAGATTCCAACACAGGTTGAGACATTTCTCCCACAGAGAGGTTTGTACCCCCACAGGTAGTTCTGTTTCCCTTCAACAAGTGTCGATTTGATCACAGGGTGATTGGTCCGCCTACAGGAAAGTGCATTTCCTCCAGTGGCAGACGGGTTGCCTCACAGGAAGTGCTTTTCCCCAACAAGAAGAGGAGTTCTCCCTCAGGAAGTATCAATTCCCCCACAGCAAGGTGACCTTCCCTCACAGGAAGTTAGGTCCACATAGAAAGGGCATTTCCCCCACAGGAAGGTGAGTTGCCCTCACAGCAAGATAGGTCCACACACAGTAAAATGCATGTGCCCCACAGGAAGAAGTGTTCCTACAGCAAAAGGGGCAATTCTCCACAGGAAGATAGGTTCCTACACAGAAAGAGACATTACCCAAAAGAGAGAATTGTACCCCCACAGGTAGTTCTGTTTTTCTTCCATAAGGTGCGATTCCATCACAGGATGATAGGTCCGCTTAAAGGAAAGTGCATTTCCGCAGTTTTAAGACGGGTTTCCTCACAGGAATTGAATTTTCCCCACAGCAAACGGCGTTCTCTCACAGGAAGTTTCAATTCCCAAACAGGAAGGTGAGCTTCCCTCACAGGAAGTATGGTCCACAAAAAGGAAAGGGCATTTCCCCCACAGGATGGTGAGATGCCCTCACAGGAAGATAGGTCCACACACAGTAAAACGCATTTGCTCCACAAGATGAAGTGTTCCTACAACGGAAGGGACAATTCTCCACAGGAAGATAGGTTCCTATACAGAAAGAGACATTTCCCCCACAAAGAGAAATGTACCACGCAGGGAGTTCTGTTTTTATTCCAGAAGCTGTGATTCCATCACAGGATGATAGGTCCGCTTACTGGAAAGTGCATTATCCCCAGTGGAAGACGGGTTTCCTCACAGGAAGCGCTTTTCCCTAACAGGAAGTGTCGTTCTCCCACAGGAAGTTTCTATTCCCCCACAGGAAAGTGAGCTTCCTTCACAGAAAGTTTAGTCAACACATAGGAAAGTGCATTCCCCCCCCAGGAAGGAGCGATGCCATCACAGATAGATAGTTCCACACACAGTAACATGCATTTTGCACAAAGAAAGTAGGGTTCCTACACCTGAAGGCGCAATTCCGTCACAGGAATATGGATTCCAACACAGGTAGAGACATTTCTCCCACAGAGAGGAGGGTACCCACACAGGTAGTTGTGTTTCCCTTCAACAAGTGTCGATTCGATCACAGGATGATTGGTCTGCCTACAGGAAATTGCATTTCCCCCAGTAGCAGACGTGTTGCCTCACCGGAAGTGCTTTTCCCCAACCGGAAGAGGTGTTCTGCACGGGAAGTATCAATTCCCCCACAGGAAGGTGACCTTCCCTTACAGGAAATTAGGTCCACATAGAAAGGGCATTTCCCCCACAGGAAGGTGAGATGCCCTCACAGGAAGTATGGTCCACAAAAAGGAAAGGGCATTTCCCCCACAGGAAGGTGAGATGCCCTCACAGGAAGATAGGTCCACACACAGTAAAACGCATTTGCCCCTCAAGAAGAAGTGTTCCTACAACCGAAGGGACAATTCTCCACGGGAAGATAGGGTCCAACACAGAAAGAGACATTACCCCACAAAGAGAAATGTACCACCCAGGGAGTTCTGTTTTTATTCCACAAGCTGTGATTCCATCACAGGATGATAGGTCCGCTTACTGGAAAGTGCATTTTCCGCAGTCGAAGACGGGTTTCCTTACTGGAAGTGCTTTTCCCCAACAGGAAGAGGCGTTTTCCCACAGGAAGTGTCAATTCCCCCACAGGAAAGTGAGCTTCCCTAACAGGAATTTAGGTCAACACACAGGAAAGAGCATTTCCCCCACAGGAAGGTGAGTTGCCATCAAAGGAAGATAGGTCCACACACAGTAACATGCATTTTGCAAAAAGGAGAAGGGTTCCTACACCTGAAGGGAAAATTCCTTCACAGGAATATGGGTTCCAACACAGGTAGAGACATTTGCCCCACAGAGAGGAGGGTACCCCCACATGTCCTTCTATTTCCTTTCAACAATTGTCGATTCGATCACAGTATTATTGTTCCTCGTAAAGGAAACTGCATTTCCCCCTGTGTGAGACGGGTTGCCTCACAGGAAGTGTTTTTCCCCATTAGAAACATCGTGCTCCCACAGGAAGTTTCAATTCCCCCACAGGAAGGTGAGCTTCCCTCACAGGAAGTTAGGTCCACACAGAAAGGGCATTTCTGGTTAAGGAAGGTGAGTTGCCCTCACAGGAAGATAGGTCCACACACAGTAAAATGGATGTGCCCCAAGGAAGAAGTGTTCCTACAGCGGAAGGGACAAATCTCCACAGGAAGATAGGTTTCTACACAGAAAGAGAATTTCCAACACAGAGAAATGTACCCCGATCGGTAGTTCTGTTTTTATTCAACAAGTTTTGATTCCATCACAGGCTGGTAGGTCCGCCTACAGGAAAGTGCTTTTCCCCCAGTTTCAATACGGGTTTCCTCACAGGAATTGCTTTTCCCCAACAGTAAAAGGCGTTCTCCCACAGGAAGTTTCAATTACCCCACAGGAAGGAGAGCTTCCCTCACAGGAAGTTAGGTCCACACGAAAGGGCATTTCTGGCACAGGAAGGTGAGATGCCCTCACAGGAAGATAGCTCCACACACAGTAAAATGCTTGTGCCCCAAGGAAGAAGTGTTTCTACAGCGGAAGGGATAATTCTCCACATGATATAGGTTCCTAAACACAAAGAGACATTTTCCCCACAAAGAGAAAAATACACCGTTAGTACTCTTTTTTTCAATATGTTGTGATTCCATCACAGGATGATAGGTCCACCTACAGGAAAGTGCATTATCCCCAGTGGAAGACGGGTTTCCTCACAGGAAGCGCTTTTCCCTAACAGGAGGTGTCGTTCTGCCACAGGAAGTTTCAATTCCCCCACAGGAAAGTTAGCTTCCCTCACAGAAAGTTTAGTCAACACATAGGAAAGTGCATTTCCCCCCCAGGAAGGAGCGATGCCTTCACAGATAGATTCTTCCGCACACAGTAACATGCATTTTGCACAAAGAAAGTAGGGTTCCTACACCTGAAGGCGCAATTCCGTCACAGGAATATAGATTCCAACACAGGTAGAGACATTTCTCCCACAGAGAGGTTTGTACCCCCACAGGTAGTTCTGTTTCCCTTCAACAAGTGTCGATTTGATCACAGGGTGATTGGTCCGCCTACAGGAAAGTGCATTTCCTCCAGTGGCAGACGGGTTGCCTCACAGGAAGTGCTTTTCCCCAACAAGAAGTGGAGTTCTCCCCTCAGGAAGTATCAATTCCCCCACAGCAAGGTGACCTTCCCTCACAGGAAGTTAGGTCCACATAGAAAGGGCATTTCCCCCACAGGAAGGTGAGTTGCCCTCACAGCAAGATAGGTCCACACACAGTAAAATGCATGTGCCCCACAGGAAGAAGTGTTCCTACAGCAAAAGGGGCAATTCTCCACAGGAAGATAGGTTCCTACACAGAAAGAGACATTACCCAAAAGAGAGAATTGTACCCCCACAGGTAGTTCTGTTTTTCTTCCATAAGGTGCGATTCCATCACAGGATGATAGGTCCGCTTAAAGGAAAGTGCATTTCCGCAGTTTTAAGACGGGTTTCCTCACAGGAATTGAATTTTCCCCACAGCAAACGGCGTTCTCTCACAGGAAGTTTCAATTCCCAAACAGGAAGGTGAGCTTCCCTCACAGGAAGTATGGTCCACAAAAAGGAAAGGGCATTTCCCCCACAGGATGGTGAGATGCCCTCACAGGAAGATAGGTCCACACACAGTAAAACGCATTTGCTCCACAAGATGAAGTGTTCCTACAACGGAAGGGACAATTCTCCACAGGAAGATAGGTTCCTATACAGAAAGAGACATTTCCCCCACAAAGAGAAATGTACCACGCAGGGAGTTCTGTTTTTATTCCAGAAGCTGTGATTCCATCACAGGATGATAGGTCCGCTTACTGGAAAGTGCATTATCCCCAGTGGAAGACGGGTTTCCTCACAGGAAGCGCTTTTCCCTAACAGGAAGTGTCATTCTCCCACAGGAAGTTTCTATTCCCCCACAGGAAAGTGAGCTTCCTTCACAGAAAGTTTAGTCAACACATAGGAAAGTGCATTCCCCCCCCAGGAAGGAGCGATGCCATCACAGATAGATAGTTCCACACACAGTAACATGCATTTTGCACAAAGAAAGTAGGGTTCCTACACCTGAAGGCGCAATTCCGTCACAGGAATATGGATTCCAACACAGGTAGAGACATTTCTCCCACAGAGAGGAGGGTACCCACACAGGTAGTTGTGTTTCCCTTCAACAAGTGTCGATTCGATCACAGGATGATTGGTCTGCCTACAGGAAATTGCATTTCCCCCAGTAGCAGACGTGTTGCCTCACCGGAAGTGCTTTTCCCCAACCGGAAGAGGTGTTCTGCACGGGAAGTATCAATTCCCCCACAGGAAGGTGACCTTCCCTTACAGGAAATTAGGTCCACATAGAAAGGGCATTTCCCCCACAGGAAGGTGAGATGCCCTCACAGGAAGTATGGTCCACAAAAAGGAAAGGGCATTTCCCCCACAGGAAGGTGAGATGCCCTCACAGGAAGATAGGTCCACACACAGTAAAACGCATTTGCCCCTCAAGAAGAAGTGTTCCTACAACCGAAGGGACAATTCTCCACGGGAAGATAGGGTCCAACACAGAAAGAGACATTACCCCACAAAGAGAAATGTACCACCCAGGGAGTTCTGTTTTTATTCCACAAGCTGTGATTCCATCACAGGATGATAGGTCCGCTTAATGGAAAGTGCATTTTCCGCAGTCGAAGACGGGTTTCCTTACAGGAAGTGCTTTTCCCCAACAGGAAGAGGCGTTCTCCCACAGGAAGTGTCAATTCCCCCACAGGAAAGTGAGCTTCCCTAACAGGAATTTAGGTCAACACACAGGAAAGAGCATTTCCCCCACAGGAAGGTGAGTTGCCATCAAAGGAAGATAGGTCCACACACAGTAACATGCATTTTGCAAAAAGGGGAAGGGTTCCTACACCTGAAGGGAAAATTCCTTCACAGGAATATGGGTTCCAACACAGGTAGAGACATTTGCCCCACAGAGAGGAGGGTACCCCCACATGTCCTTCTATTTCCTTTCAACAATTGTCGATTCGATCACAGTATTATTGTTCCTCGTAAAGGAAACTGCATTTCCCCCTGTGGGACACGGGTTGCCTCACAGGAAGTGTTTTTCCCCATTAGAAACATCGTGCTCCCACAGGAAGTTTCAATTCCCCCACAGGAAGGTGAGCTTCCCTCACAGGAAGTTAGGTCCACACAGAAAGGGCATTTCTGGTTAAGGAAGGTGAGTTGCCCTCACAGGAAGATAGGTCCACACACAGTAAAATGGATGTGCCCCAAGGAAGAAGTGTTCCTACAGCGGAAGGGACAATTCTTCACAGGAAGATAGGTTTCTACACAGAAAGAGAATTTCCAACACAGAGAAATGTACCCCGATCGGTAGTTCTGTTTTTATTCAACAAGTTTTGATTCCATCACAGGCTGGTAGGTCCGCCTACAGGAAAGTGCTTTTCCCCCAGTTTCAATACGGGTTTCCTCACAGGAATTGCTTTTCCCCAACAGTAAAAGGCGTTCTCCCACAGGAAGTTACAATTACCCCAAGGAAGGAGAGCTTCCCTCACAGGAAGTTAGGTCCACACGAAAGGGCATTTCTGGCACAGGAAGGTGAGATGCCCTCACAGGAAGATAGCTCCACACACAGTAAAATGCTTGTGCCCCAAGGAAGAAGTGTTTCTACAGCGGAAGGGACAATTCTCCACATGATATAGGTTCCTAAACAGAAAGAGACATTTTCCCCACAAAGAGAAAAATACACCGTTAGTACTCTTTTTTTCAATATGTTGTGATTCCATCACAGGATGATAGGTCCACCTACAGGAAAGTGCATTATCCCCAGTGGAAGACGGGTTTCCTCACAGGAAGCGCTTTTCCCTAATAGGAATTGTCGTTCTGCCACAGGAAGTTTCAATTCCCCCACAGGAAAGTCAGCTTCCCTCACAGAAAGTTTAGTCAACACATAGGAAAGTGCATTTCCCCCCCAGGAAGGAGCGATGCCATCACAGATAGATAGTTCCACACACAGTAACATGCATTTTGCACAAAGAAAGTAGGGTTCCTACACCTGAAGGCGCAATTCCGTCACAGGAATATGGATTCCAACACAGGTAGAGACATTTCTCCCACAGAGAGGAGGGTACCCGCACAGGTAGTTGTGTTTCCCTTCAAGAAGTGTCGATTCGATCACAGGATGATTGGTCTGCCTACAGGAAATTGCATTTCCCCCAGTAGCAGACGTGTTGCCTCACCGGAAGTGCTTTTCCCCAACCGGAAGAGGTGTTCTGCACGTGAAGTATCAATTCCCCCACAGGAAGGTGGCCTTCCCTTCCAGGAAAATAGGTCCACATGGAAAGGGCATTTCCCCCACAGGAAGGTGAGATGCCCTCACAGGAAGTATGGTCCACAAAAAGGAAAGGGCATTTCCCCCACAGGAAGGTGAGATGCCCTCACAGGAAGATAGGTCCACACACAGTAAAACGCATTTGCCCCTCAAGAAGAAGTGTTCCTACAACCGAAGGGACAATTCTCCACGGGAAGATAGGGTCCAACACAGAAAGAGACATTACCCCACAAAGAGAAATATACCACCCAGGGAGTTCTGTTTTTATTCCACAAGCTGTGATTCCATCACAGGATGATAGGTCCGCTTACTGGAAAGTGCATTTTCCAGAGTCGAAGACGGGTTTCCTTACAGGAAGTGTTTTCCCCAACAGGAAGAGGCGTTCTCCCACAGGAAGTTTCAATTCCCCCATAGGAAAGTGAGCTTCCCTCACAGGAATTTAGGTGAAGACACAGGAAAGAGCATTTCCCCCACAGGAAGGTGAGTTGCCATCAAAGGAAGATAGGTCCACACACAGTAACATGCATTTTGCAAAAAGGGGAAGGGTTCCTACACCTGAAGGGAAAATTCCTTCACAGGAATATGGGTTCCAACACAGGTAGAGACATTTGCCCCACAGAGAGGAGGGTACCCCCACATGTCCTTCTATTTCCTTTCAACAATTGTCGATTCGATCACAGTATTATTGTTCCTGGTAAAGGAAACTGCATTTCCCCCTGTGGGACACGGGTTGCCTCACAGGAAGTGTTTTTCCCCATTAGAAACATCGTGCTCCCACAGGAAGTTTCAATTCCCCCACAGGAAGGTGAGCTTCCCTCACAGGAAGTTAGGTCCACACAGAAAGGGCATTTCTGGTTAAGGAAGGTGAGTTGCCCTCACAGGATGATAGGTCCACACACAGTAAAATGGATGTGCCCCACGGAAGAAGTGTTCCTAAGCGGAAGGGACAATTCTCCACAGGAAGATAGGTTTCTACACAGAAAGAGAATTTCCAACACAGAGAAATGTACCCCGATCGGTAGTTCTGTTTTTATTCAACAAGTTTTGATTCCATCACAGGCTGGTAGGTCCGCCTACAGGAAAGTGCTTTTCCCCCAGTTTCAATACGGGTTTCCTCACAGGAATTGCTTTTCCCCAACAGTAAAAGGCGTTCTCCCACAGGAAGTTACAATTACCCCACAGGAAGGAGAGCTTCCCTCACAGGAAGTTAGGTCCACACGAAAGGGCATTTCTGGCACAGGAAGGTGAGATGCCCTCACAGGAAGATAGCTCCACACGCAGTAAAATGCTTGTGCCCCAAGGAAGAAGTGTTTCTACAGCGGAAGGGATAATTCTCCACATGATATAGGTTCCTAAACAGAAAGAGACATTTTCCCCACAAAGAGAAAAATACACCGTTAGTACTCTTTTTTTCAATATGTTGTGATTCCATCACAGGATGATAGGTCCACCTACAGGAAAGTGCATTATCCCCAGTGGAAGACGGGTTTCCTCACAGGAAGCGCTTTTCCCTAACAGGAAGTGTCGTTCTGCCACAGGAAGTTTCAATTCCCCCACAGGAAAGTGAGCTTCCCTCACAGAAAGTTTAGTCAACACATAGGAAAGTGCATTTCCCCCCCAGGAAGGAGCGATGCCTTCACAGATAGATACTTCCGCACACAGTAACATGCATTTTGCACAAAGAAAGTAGGGTTCCTACACCTGAAGGCGCAATTCCGTCACAGGAATATAGATTCCAACACAGGTAGAGACATTTCTCCCACAGAGAGGTTTGTACCCCCACAGGTAGTTCTGTTTCCCTTCAACAAGTGTCGATTTGATCACAGGGTGATTGGTCCGCCTACAGGAAAGTGCATTTCCTCCAGTGGCAGACGGGTTGCCTCACAGGAAGTGCTTTTCCCCAACAAGAAGAGGAGTTCTCCCTCAGGAAGTATCAATTCCCCCACAGCAAGGTGACCTTCCCTCACAGGAAGTTAGGTCCACATAGAAAGGGCATTTCCCCCACAGGAAGGTGAGTTGCCCTCACAGCAAGATAGGTCCACACACAGTAAAATGCATGTGCCCCACAGGAAGAAGTGTTCCTACAGCAAAAGGGGCAATTCTCCACAGGAAGATAGGTTCCTACACAGAAAGAGACATTACCCAAAAGAGAGAATTGTACCCCCACAGGTAGTTCTGTTTTTCTTCTATAAGGTGCGATTCCATCACAGGATGATAGGTCCGCTTAAAGGAAAGTGCATTTCCGCAGTTTTAAGACGGGTTTCCTCACAGGAATTGAATTATCCCCACATCAAACGGCGTTCTCTCACAGGAAGTTTCAATTCCCAAACAGGAAGGTGAGCTTCCCTCACAGGAAGTATGGTCCACAAAAAGGAAAGGGCATTTCCCCCACAGGATGGTGAGATGCCCTCACAGGAAGATAGGTCCACACACAGTAAAACGCATTTGCTCCACAAGATGAAGTGTTCCTACAACGGAAGGGACAATTCTCCACAGGAAGATAGGTTCCTATACAGAAAGAGACATTTCCCCCACAAAGAGAAATGTACCACGCAGGGAGTTCTGTTTTTATTCCAGAAGCTGTGATTCCATCACAGGATGATAGGTCCGCTTACTGGAAAGTGCATTATCCCCAGTGGAAGATGGGTTTCCTCACAGGAAGCGCTTTTCCCTAACAGGAAGTGTCGTTCTCCCACAGGAAGTTTCTATTCCCCCACAGGAAAGTGAGCTTCCTTCACAGAAAGTTTAGTCAACACATAGGAAAGTGCATTCCCCCCCCAGGAAGGAGCGATGCCATCACAGATAGATAGTTCCACACACAGTAACATGCATTTTGCACAAAGAAAGTAGGGTTCCTACACCTGAAGGCGCAATTCCGTCACAGGAATATGGATTCCAACACAGGTAGAGACATTTCTCCCACAGAGAGGAGGGTACCCACACAGGTAGTTGTGTTTCCCTTCAACAAGTGTCGATTCGATCACAGGATGATTGGTCTGCCTACAGGAAATTGCATTTCCCCCAGTAGCAGACGTGTTGCCTCACCGGAAGTGCTTTTCCCCAACCGGAAGAGGTGTTCTGCACGGGAAGTATCAATTCCCCCACAGGAAGGTGACCTTCCCTTACAGGTAGTTAGGTCCCCATAGAAAGGGCATTTCCCCCACAGGAAGGTGAGATGCCCTCACAGGAAGTATGGTCCACAAAAAGGAAAGGGCATTTCCCCCACAGGAAGGTGAGATGCCCTCACAGGAAGATAGGTCCACACACAGTAAAACGCATTTGCCCCTCAAGAAGAAGTGTTCCTACAACCGAAGGGACAATTCTCCACGGGAAGATAGGGTCCAACACAGAAAGAGACATTACCCCACAAAGAGAAATGTACCACCCAGGGAGTTCTGTTTTTATTCCACAAGCTGTGATTCCATCACAGGATGATAGGTCCGCTTAATGGAAAGTGCATTTTCCGCAGTCGAAGACGGGTTTCCTTACAGGAAGTGCTTCTAGCCAACAGGAAGAGGCGTTCTCCCACAGGAAGTGTCAATTCCCCCACAGGAAAGTGAGCTTCCCTAACAGGAATTTAGGTCCACACACAAAAAGAGCATTTCCCCCACAGGAAGGTGAGTTGCCATCAAAGGAAGATAGGTCCACACACAGTAACATGCATTTTGCAAAAAGGGGAAGGGTTCCTACACCTGAAGGGAAAATTCCTTCACAGGAATATGGGTTCCAACACAGGTAGAGACATTTGCCCCACAGAGAGGAGGGTACCCCCACATGTCCTTCTATTTCCTTTCAACAATTGTCGATTCGATCACAGTATTATTGTTCCTCGTAAAGGAAACTGCATTTCCCCCTGTGGGAGACGGGTTGCCTCACAGGAAGTGTTTTTCCCCATTAGAAACATCGTGCTCCCACAGGAAGTTTCAATTCCCCCACAGGAAGGTGAGCTTCCCTCACAGGAAGTTAGGTCCACACAGAAAGGGCATTTCTGGTTAAGGAAGGTGAGTTGCCCTCACAGGAAGATAGGTCCACACACAGTAAAATGGATGTGCCCCAAGGAAGAAGTGTTCCTACAGCGGAAGGGACAATACTCCACAGGAAGATAGGTTTCTACACAGAAAGAGAATTTCCAACACAGAGAAATGTACCCCGATCGGTAGTTCTGTTTTTATTCAACAAGTTTTGATTCCATCACAGGCTGGTAGGTCCGCCTACAGGAAAGTGCTTTTCCCCCAGTTTCAATACGGGTTTCCTCACAGGAATTGCTTTTCCCCAACAGTAAAAGGCGTTCTCCCACAGGAAGTTACAATTATCCCACAGGAAGGAGAGCTTCCCTCACAGGAAGTTAGGTCCACACGAAAGGGCATTTCTGGCACAGGAAGGTGAGATGCCCTCACAGGAAGATAGCTCCACACACAGTAAAATGCTTGTGCCCCAAGGAAGAAGTGTTTCTACAGCGGAAGGGACAATTCTCCACATGATATAGGTTCCTAAACAGAAAGAGACATTTTCCCCACAAAGAGAAAAATACACCGTTAGTACTCTTTCTTTCAATATGTTGTGATTCCATCACAGGATGATAGGTCCACCTACAGGAAAGTGCATTATCCTTAGTGGAAGACGGGTTTCCTCACAGGAAGCGCTTTTCCCTAACAGGAAGTGTCGTTCTGCCAAAGGAAGTTTCAATTCCCCCACAGGAAAGTGAGCTTCCCTCACAGAAAGTTTAGTCAACACATAGGAAAGTGCTTTTCCCCCCCAGGAAGGAGCGATGCCATCACAGATAGATAGTTCCACACACAGTAACATGCATTTTGCACAAAGAAAGTAGGGTTCCTACACCTGAAGGCGCAATTCCGTCACAGGAATATGGATTCCAACACAGGTAGAGACATTTCTCCCACAGAGAGGAGGGTACCCGCACAGGTAGTTGTGTTTCCCTTCAACAAGTGTCGATTCGATCACAGGACGATTGGTCTGCCTACAGGAAATTGCATTTCCCCCAGTAGCAGACGTGTTGCCTCACCGGAAGTGCTTTTCCCCATCCGGAAGAGGTGTTCTGCACGTGAAGTATCAATTCCCCCACAGGAAGGTGACCTTCCCTTACAGGAAATTAGGTCCACATAGAAAGGGCATTTCCCCCACAGGAAGGTGAGATGCCCTCACAGGAAGTATGGTCCACAAAAAGGAAAGGGCATTTCCCCCACAGGAAGGTGAGATGCCCTCACAGGAAGATAGGTCCACACACAGTAAAACGCATTTGCCCCTCAAGAAGAAGTGTTCCTACAACCGAAGGGACAATTCTCCACGGGAAGATAGGGTCCAACACAGAAAGAGACATTACCACACAAAGAGAAATATACCACCCAGGGAGTTCTGTTTTTATTCCACAAGCTGTGATTCCATCACAGGATGATAGGTCCGCTTCCTGGAAAGTGCATTTTCCAGAGTCGAAGACGGGTTTCCTTACAGGAAGTGTTTTCCCCAACAGGAAGAGGCGTTCTCCCACAGGAAGTTTCAATTCCCCCATAGGAAAGTGAGCTTCCCTCACAGGAATTTAGGTGAAGACACAGGAAAGAGCATTTCCCCCACAGGAAGGTGAGTTACCATCACAGGAAGATAGGTCCACACACATTAACATGCATTTTGTAAAATGGTAGAAGGGTTTCTACACCTGAAGGGAAAATTGCTTCACAGGAATATGGGTTCCAACACAGGTAGAGACATTTGCCCCACAGAGAGAGGGTACCCCCACATGTACTTCTATTTCCTTTCAACAATTGTCGATTCGATCACAGGATTATTGGTTCGCCTAAGGGAAACTGCATTTCCCCCAGTGGGAGACGGGTTGCCTCACAATAAGTGTTTTTCCCCAATAGGAACAACGTTCTCCCACAGGAAGTTTCAATTCACTACAGGAAGGTAATCTTCCCTTTTAGGGGCAGAAAGGGCATTTCTGGCACAGAATGGGCATTTCCAGCACAGGAAGGTGAGATGCCCTCACAGGAAGATAGGTCCACACACAGTAAAATGCATGTGCCCCAAGGAAGAAGTGTTCCTACAGAGGAAGGGACAATTCTCCACAGGTTGATAGGTTCCTACAAAGAAAGAGACATTTCCGCCCAAAGAGAAAAATACCCCCACTGGTAGTACTCTTTTTTTCAACAAGTTGTGATTCCATCACATGATGATAGGTCCACCTACAGGAAAGTGCATTTTCCCCAGTGGAAGACTGGTTTCCTCAAAGGAAGTGCTTTTCCCTAACAGGAAGAGGCGTTCTCCAACAGGAAGTTGCAATTCCCCCACTTGAAAGTGAGCTTCCCTCACAGGAAGTTCAGTCAACACATAGGAAAGTGCATTCTCCCCCCCCCCCCCCCCCAGGAAGGTGAGATGCCATCACAGATATAGTTCCACACACAGTTACATGCATTTTGCACAAAGAAAGTAGGGTTCCTACACCTGAAGGGGCAATTCCGTCACAGGAATATGGGTTCCAACAAAGGTAGAGACACTTCTCCCACAGAGAGGTATGTACCCCCACAGGTAGTTCTGTTTTCTTTCAACAAGTGTCGATTTGATCACATGGTGATTGGTCCGCCTACAGGAAAGTGCATTTCCTCCAGTGGCAGACGGGTTGCTTCAAAGGAAGTGCTTTTCCCCAACAAGAAGAGGTGTTCTCCCTCAGGAAGTATCAATTCCCCCACAGCAAGGTGACCTTCCCTCACAGGAAGTTAGGTCCACATAGAAAGGGCATTGCCCCCACAGGAAGGTGAGTTGCCCTCACAGCAAGATAGGTCCACACACAGTAAAATGCATGTGCCCCACAGGAAGAAGGGTTCCTATAGCAAAAGGGGCAATTCTCCAAAGGAAGATAGGTTCCTACACAGAAAGAGACATTACCCAAAAGAGAGAATTGTACCCCCACAGGTAGTTCTGTTTTTCTTCAATAAGTTGCGATTCCATCACAGGATGATAGGTCCGCCTAAAGGAACGTGCATTTACGCACTTTTAAGACGGGTTTCCTCACAGGAATTGAATTTTCCCCACAGCAAACGGCGTTCTCTCACAGGAAGTTTCAATTCCCAAACAGGAAGGTGAGCTTCCCTCACAGTAAGTATGGTCCACAAAAAGGAAAGGGCATTACCCCCACAGGATGGTGAGATGCCCTCACAGGAAGATAGGTCCACACACAGTAAAACGCATTTGCTCCACAAGATGAAGTGTTCCTACAACGGAAGGGACAATTCTCCACAGGAAGATAGGTTCCTATACAGAAAGAGACATTTCCCCCACAAAGAGAAATGTACCACCCAGGGAGTGCTGTTTTTATTCCAGAAGCTGTGATTCCATTACAGGATGATAGGTCCGCTTACTGGAAAGTGCATTTTCCCCAGTGGAAGACGGGTTTCCTCACAGGAAGTTCGTTTCCCTAACAAAAGAGGCGTTCTCCCATAGGAAGTGTCAATTCCCCCACAGGAAAGTGAGCTTCCCTCACAGGACGTTCAGTCAACACATAGGAAAGTGCATTTCCCCCCCCCCCCCCCCTCAGGAAGGTGAGATGCCATCACAGATAGATAGTTCTACACACAGTAACATGCATTTTGCACAAAGAAAGTAGGGTTCCTACACCTGAAGGGGCAATTCCGTCACAGGAATATGGGTCCAAACACAGGGATACATTTCTCCCACAGAGAGGAGGGTACCCCACAGGTAGTTCTGTTTTCTTTCAACAAGTGTCGATTCGGTCACAGGGTGATTGGTCCGCCTACAGGAAAGTGCATTTCCCCAAGTGGCGGACGGGTTGCCTCACAGGAAGTGCTTTTCCCCAACAGAAAGAGGTGTTCTCCCACAGGAAGTATCAATTCCCCCACAGCAAGGTGACCTTCCCTCACAGGAAGATATGTCCATATAGAAAGGGCATTTCCCCCACAGGAAGGTGAGTTGCCCTCACAGTAAGATAGTTCCACACACTGTTAAATGCATGTGCCCCACAGGAAGAAGTGTTCCTACAGCAGAAGGGGCAATTCTCCACAGGAAGATAGGTTCCCACACAGAAGGAGACATTACCAAAAAGAGAGTAATGTACCCCCACAGGTAGTTCTGTTTTTCTTCAATAAGTTGCGATTCCATCACAGGATGATAGGTCCGCCTAAAGGAAAGTGCATTTCCAGAGTTTTAAGACGGGTTTCCTCCCAGGAATTGAATTTTCCCCACAGCAAAAGGCGTTCTCTCACTGGAAGTTTCAATTCCCCCGCAGGAAGGTGAGCTTCCCTCACAGGAAGTATGGTCCACAAAAAGGAAAGGGCATTTCCCCCACAGGAAGGTGAGATGCCCTTACAGGAAGATAGGTCCACACACAGTAAAACGCATTTGCCCCAGAGAAGAAGTGTTCCTACAACCGAAGGGATAATTCTCCACAGGAAGATAGGTTCCTATACAGAAAGAGACATTTCCCCCACAAATAGAAATGTACCACCAAGGGAGTTCTGTTTTTATTCTACAAGTTGTGATTCCATCACAGGATGATAGGTCCGCTTACTGGAAAGTTCATTTTCCGCAGTCGAAGACGGGTTTCCTTACAGGAAGTGATTTTCCCCAAGAGGAAGAGGCGTTCTCCCACAGGAAGTGTCAATTCCCCCACAGGAAAGTGAGCTTCCCTAACAGGAATTTAGGTCAACACACAGGAAAGAGCATTTCCCCCACAGGAAGGTGAGTTGCCATCAAAGGAAGATAGTTCCACACACAGTAACATGCATTTTGCACAAAGAAAGTAGGGTTCCTACACCTGAAGGCGCAATTCCGTCACAGGAATATGGATTCCAACACAGGTAGAGACATTTCTCCCACAGAGAGGAGGGTACCCGCACAGGTAGTTGTGTTTCCCTTCAACAAGTGTCGATTCGATCACAGGACGATTGGTCTGCCTACAGGAAATTGCATTTCCCCCAGTAGCATACGTGTTGCCTCACCGGAAGTGCTTTTCCCCAACCGGAAGAGGTGTTCTGCACGTGAAGTATCAATTCCCCCACAGGAAGGTGACCTTCCCTTACAGGAAATTAGGTCCACATAGAAAGGGCATTTCCCCCACAGGAAGGTGAGATGCCCTCATAGGAAGTATGGTCCACAAAAAGGAAAGGGCATTTCCCCCACAGGAAGGTGAGATGCCCTCACAGGAAGATAGGTCCACACACAGTAAAACGCATTTGCCCCTCAAGAAGAAGTGTTCCTACAACCGAAGGGACAATTCTCCACGGGAAGATAGGGTCCAACACAGAAAGAGACATTACCCCACAAAGAGAAATGTACCACCCAGGGAGTTCTGTTTTTATTCCACAAGCTGTGATTCCATCACAGGATGATAGGTCCGCTTACTGGAAAGTGCATTTTCCAGAGTCGAAGACGGGTTTCCTTACAGGAAGTGTTTTCCCCAACAGGAAGAGGCGTTCTCCCACAGGAAGTTTCAATTCCCCCATAGGAAAGTGAGCTTCCCTCACAGGAATTTAGGTGAAGACACAGGAAAGAGCATTTCCCCCACAGGAAGGTGAGTTACCATCACAGGAAGATAGGTCCACACACATTAACATGCATTTTGTAAAATGGTAGAAGGGTTTCTACACCTGAAGGGAAAATTGCTTCACAGGAATATGGGTTCCAACACAGGTAGAGACATTTGCCCCACAGAGAGAGGGTACCCCCACATGTACTTCTATTTCCTTTCAACAATTGTCGATTCGATCACAGGATTATTGGTTCGCCTAAGGGAAACTGCATTTCCCCCAGTGGGAGACGGGTTGCCTCACAATAAGTGTTTTTCCCCAATAGGAACAACGTTCTCCCACAGGAAGTTTCAATTCACTACAGGAAGGTAATCTTCCCTTTTAGGGGCAGAAAGGGCATTTCTGGCACAGAATGGGCATTTCCAGCACAGGAAGGTGAGATGCCCTCACAGGAAGATAGGTCCACACACAGTAAAATGCATGTGCCCCAAGGAAGAAGTGTTCCTACAGAGGAAGGGACAATTCTCCACAGGTTGATAGGTTCCTACAAAGAAAGAGACATTTCCGCCCAAAGAGAAAAATACCCCCACTGGTAGTACTCTTTTTTTCAACAAGTTGTGATTCCATCACATGATGATAGGTCCACCTACAGGAAAGTGCATTTTCCCCAGTGGAAGACTGGTTTCCTCAAAGGAAGTGCTTTTCCCTAACAGGAAGAGGCGTTCTCCAACAGGAAGTTGCAATTCCCCCACTTGAAAGTGAGCTTCCCTCACAGGAAGTTCAGTCAACACATAGGAAAGTGCATTCTCCCCCCCCCCCCCCCCAGGAAGGTGAGATGCCATCACAGATATAGTTCCACACACAGTTACATGCATTTTGCACAAAGAAAGTAGGGTTCCTACACCTGAAGGGGCAATTCCGTCACAGGAATATGGGTTCCAACAAAGGTAGAGACACTTCTCCCACAGAGAGGTATGTACCCCCACAGGTAGTTCTGTTTTCTTTCAACAAGTGTCGATTTGATCACATGGTGATTGGTCCGCCTACAGGAAAGTGCATTTCCTCCAGTGGCAGACGGGTTGCTTCAAAGGAAGTGCTTTTCCCCAACAAGAAGAGGTGTTCTCCCTCAGGAAGTATCAATTCCCCCACAGCAAGGTGACCTTCCCTCACAGGAAGTTAGGTCCACATAGAAAGGGCATTGCCCCCACAGGAAGGTGAGTTGCCCTCACAGCAAGATAGGTCCACACACAGTAAAATGCATGTGCCCCACAGGAAGAAGGGTTCCTATAGCAAAAGGGGCAATTCTCCAAAGGAAGATAGGTTCCTACACAGAAAGAGACATTACCCAAAAGAGAGAATTGTACCCCCACAGGTAGTTCTGTTTTTCTTCAATAAGTTGCGATTCCATCACAGGATGATAGGTCCGCCTAAAGGAACGTGCATTTACGCACTTTTAAGACGGGTTTCCTCACAGGAATTGAATTTTCCCCACAGCAAACGGCGTTCTCTCACAGGAAGTTTCAATTCCCAAACAGGAAGGTGAGCTTCCCTCACAGTAAGTATGGTCCACAAAAAGGAAAGGGCATTACCCCCACAGGATGGTGAGATGCCCTCACAGGAAGATAGGTCCACACACAGTAAAACGCATTTGCTCCACAAGATGAAGTGTTCCTACAACGGAAGGGACAATTCTCCACAGGAAGATAGGTTCCTATACAGAAAGAGACATTTCCCCCACAAAGAGAAATGTACCACCCAGGGAGTGCTGTTTTTATTCCAGAAGCTGTGATTCCATTACAGGATGATAGGTCCGCTTACTGGAAAGTGCATTTTCCCCAGTGGAAGACGGGTTTCCTCACAGGAAGTTCGTTTCCCTAACAAAAGAGGCGTTCTCCCATAGGAAGTGTCAATTCCCCCACAGGAAAGTGAGCTTCCCTCACAGGACGTTCAGTCAACACATAGGAAAGTGCATTTCCCCCCCCCCCCCCCCTCAGGAAGGTGAGATGCCATCACAGATAGATAGTTCTACACACAGTAACATGCATTTTGCACAAAGAAAGTAGGGTTCCTACACCTGAAGGGGCAATTCCGTCACAGGAATATGGGTCCAAACACAGGGATACATTTCTCCCACAGAGAGGAGGGTACCCCACAGGTAGTTCTGTTTTCTTTCAACAAGTGTCGATTCGGTCACAGGGTGATTGGTCCGCCTACAGGAAAGTGCATTTCCCCAAGTGGCGGACGGGTTGCCTCACAGGAAGTGCTTTTCCCCAACAGAAAGAGGTGTTCTCCCACAGGAAGTATCAATTCCCCCACAGCAAGGTGACCTTCCCTCACAGGAAGATATGTCCATATAGAAAGGGCATTTCCCCCACAGGAAGGTGAGTTGCCCTCACAGTAAGATAGTTCCACACACTGTTAAATGCATGTGCCCCACAGGAAGAAGTGTTCCTACAGCAGAAGGGGCAATTCTCCACAGGAAGATAGGTTCCCACACAGAAGGAGACATTACCAAAAAGAGAGTAATGTACCCCCACAGGTAGTTCTGTTTTTCTTCAATAAGTTGCGATTCCATCACAGGATGATAGGTCCGCCTAAAGGAAAGTGCATTTCCAGAGTTTTAAGACGGGTTTCCTCCCAGGAATTGAATTTTCCCCACAGCAAAAGGCGTTCTCTCACTGGAAGTTTCAATTCCCCCGCAGGAAGGTGAGCTTCCCTCACAGGAAGTATGGTCCACAAAAAGGAAAGGGCATTTCCCCCACAGGAAGGTGAGATGCCCTTACAGGAAGATAGGTCCACACACAGTAAAACGCATTTGCCCCAGAGAAGAAGTGTTCCTACAACCGAAGGGATAATTCTCCACAGGAAGATAGGTTCCTATACAGAAAGAGACATTTCCCCCACAAATAGAAATGTACCACCAAGGGAGTTCTGTTTTTATTCTACAAGTTGTGATTCCATCACAGGATGATAGGTCCGCTTACTGGAAAGTTCATTTTCCGCAGTCGAAGACGGGTTTCCTTACAGGAAGTGATTTTCCCCAAGAGGAAGAGGCGTTCTCCCACAGGAAGTGTCAATTCCCCCACAGGAAAGTGAGCTTCCCTAACAGGAATTTAGGTCAACACACAGGAAAGAGCATTTCCCCCACAGGAAGGTGAGTTGCCATCAAAGGAAGATAGTTCCACACACAGTAACATGCATTTTGCACAAAGAAAGTAGGGTTCCTACACCTGAAGGCGCAATTCCGTCACAGGAATATGGATTCCAACACAGGTAGAGACATTTCTCCCACAGAGAGGAGGGTACCCGCACAGGTAGTTGTGTTTCCCTTCAACAAGTGTCGATTCGATCACAGGACGATTGGTCTGCCTACAGGAAATTGCATTTCCCCCAGTAGCATACGTGTTGCCTCACCGGAAGTGCTTTTCCCCAACCGGAAGAGGTGTTCTGCACGTGAAGTATCAATTCCCCCACAGGAAGGTGACCTTCCCTTACAGGAAATTAGGTCCACATAGAAAGGGCATTTCCCCCACAGGAAGGTGAGATGCCCTCATAGGAAGTATGGTCCACAAAAAGGAAAGGGCATTTCCCCCACAGGAAGGTGAGATGCCCTCACAGGAAGATAGGTCCACACACAGTAAAACGCATTTGCCCCTCAAGAAGAAGTGTTCCTACAACCGAAGGGACAATTCTCCACGGGAAGATAGGGTCCAACACAGAAAGAGACATTACCCCACAAAGAGAAATGTACCACCCAGGGAGTTCTGTTTTTATTCCACAAGCTGTGATTCCATCACAGGATGATAGGTCCGCTTACTGGAAAGTGCATTTTCCAGAGTCGAAGACGGGTTTCCTTACAGGAAGTGTTTTCCCCAACAGGAAGAGGCGTTCTCCCACAGGAAGTTTCAATTCCCCCATAGGAAAGTGAGCTTCCCTCACAGGAATTTAGGTGAAGACACAGGAAAGAGCATTTCCCCCACAGGAAGGTGAGTTACCATCACAGGAAGATAGGTCCACACACATTAACATGCATTTTGTAAAATGGTAGAAGGGTTTCTACACCTGAAGGGAAAATTGCTTCACAGGAATATGGGTTCCAACACAGGTAGAGACATTTGCCCCACAGAGAGAGGGTACCCCCACATGTACTTCTATTTCCTTTCAACAATTGTCGATTCGATCACAGGATTATTGGTTCGCCTAAGGGAAACTGCATTTCCCCCAGTGGGAGACGGGTTGCCTCACAATAAGTGTTTTTCCCCAATAGGAACAACGTTCTCCCACAGGAAGTTTCAATTCACTACAGGAAGGTAATCTTCCCTTTTAGGGGCAGAAAGGGCATTTCTGGCACAGAATGGGCATTTCCAGCACAGGAAGGTGAGATGCCCTCACAGGAAGATAGGTCCACACACAGTAAAATGCATGTGCCCCAAGGAAGAAGTGTTCCTACAGAGGAAGGGACAATTCTCCACAGGTTGATAGGTTCCTACAAAGAAAGAGACATTTCCGCCCAAAGAGAAAAATACCCCCACTGGTAGTACTCTTTTTTTCAACAAGTTGTGATTCCATCACATGATGATAGGTCCACCTACAGGAAAGTGCATTTTCCCCGGTGGAAGACTGGTTTCCTCAAAGGAAGTGCTTTTCCCTAACAGGAAGAGGCGTTCTCCAACAGGAAGTTGCAATTCCCCCACTTGAAAGTGAGCTTCCCTCACAGGAAGTTCAGTCAACACATAGGAAAGTGCATTCTCCCCCCGCCCCCCCCCCCAGGAAGGTGAGATGCCATCACAGATATAGTTCCACACACAGTTACATGCATTTTGCACAAAGAAAGTAGGGTTCCTACACCTGAAGGGGCAATTCCGTCACAGGAATATGGGTTCCAACAAAGGTAGAGACACTTCTCCCACAGAGAGGTATGTACCCCCACAGGTAGTTCTGTTTTCTTTCAACAAGTGTCGATTTGATCACATGGTGATTGGTCCGCCTACAGGAAAGTGCATTTCCTCCAGTGGCAGACGGGTTGCTTCAAAGGAAGTGCTTTTCCCCAACAAGAAGAGGTGTTCTCCCTCAGGAAGTATCAATTCCCCCACAGCAAGGTGACCTTCCCTCACAGGAAGTTAGGTCCACATAGAAAGGGCATTGCCCCCACAGGAAGGTGAGTTGCCCTCACAGCAAGATAGGTCCACACACAGTAAAATGCATGTGCCCCACAGGAAGAAGGGTTCCTATAGCAAAAGGGGCAATTCTCCAAAGGAAGATAGGTTCCTACACAGAAAGAGACATTACCGAAAAGAGAGAATTGTACCCCCACAGGTAGTTCTGTTTTTCTTCAATAAGTTGCGATTCCATCACAGGATGATAGGTCCGCCTAAAGGAACGTGCATTTACGCACTTTTAAGACGGGTTTCCTCACAGGAATTGAATTTTCCCCACAGCAAACGGCGTTCTCTCACAGGAAGTTTCAATTCCCAAACAGGAAGGTGAGCTTCCCTCACAGGAAGTATGGTCCACAAAAAGGAAAGGGCATTACCCCCACAGGATGGTGAGATGCCCTCACAGGAAGATAGGTCCACACACAGTAAAACGCATTTGCTCCACAAGATGAAGTGTTCCTACAACGGAAGGGACAATTCTCCACAGGAAGATAGGTTCCTATACAGAAAGAGACATTTCCCCCACAAAGAGAAATGTACCACCCAGGGAGTGCTGTTTTTATTCCAGAAGCTGTGATTCCATCACAGGATGATAGGTCCGCTTACTGGAAAGTGCATTTTCCCCAGTGGAAGACGGGTTTCCTCACAGGAAGTTCGTTTCCCTAACAAAAGAGGCGTTCTCCCATAGGAAGTGTCAATTCCCCCACAGGAAAGTGAGCTTCCCTCACAGGACGTTCAGTCAACACATAGGAAAGTGCATTTCCCCCCCCCCCCCCCTCAGGAAGGTGAGATGCCATCACAGATAGATAGTTCTACACACAGTAACATGCATTTTGCACAAAGAAAGTAGGGTTCCTACACCTGAAGGGGCAATTCCGTCACAGGAATATGGGTCCAAACACAGGGATACATTTCTCCCACAGAGAGGAGGGTACCCCACAGGTAGTTCTGTTTTCTTTCAACAAGTGTCGATTCGGTCACAGGGTGATTGGTCCGCCTACAGGAAAGTGCATTTCCCCAAGTGGCGGACGGGTTGCCTCACAGGAAGTGCTTTTCCCCAACAGAAAGAGGTGTTCTCCCACAGGAAGTATCAATTCCCCCACAGCAAGGTGACCTTCCCTCACAGGAAGATATGTCCATATAGAAAGGGCATTTCCCCCACAGGAAGGTGAGTTGCCCTCACAGTAAGATAGTTCCACACACTGTTAAATGCATGTGCCCCACAGGAAGAAGTGTTCCTACAGCAGAAGGGGCAATTCTCCACAGGAAGATAGGTTCCCACACAGAAGGAGACATTACCAAAAAGAGAGTAATGTACCCCCACAGGTAGTTCTGTTTTTCTTCAATAAGTTGCGATTCCATCACAGGATGATAGGTCCGCCTAAAGGAAAGTGCATTTCCAGAGTTTTAAGACGGGTTTCCTCCCAGGAATTGAATTTTCCCCACAGCAAAAGGCGTTCTCTCACTGGAAGTTTCAATTCCCCCGCAGGAAGGTGAGCTTCCCTCACAGGAAGTATGGTCCACAAAAAGGAAAGGGCATTTCCCCCACAGGAAGGTGAGATGCCCTTACAGGAAGATAGGTCCACACACAGTAAAACGCATTTGCCCCAGAGAAGAAGTGTTCCTACAACCGAAGGGATAATTCTCCACAGGAAGATAGGTTCCTATACAGAAAGAGACATTTCCCCCACAAATAGAAATGTACCACCAAGGGAGTTCTGTTTTTATTCTACAAGTTGTGATTCCATCACAGGATGATAGGTCCGCTTACTGGAAAGTTCATTTTCCGCAGTCGAAGACGGGTTTCCTTACAGGAAGTGATTTTCCCCAAGAGGAAGAGGCGTTCTCCCACAGGAAGTGTCAATTCCCCCACAGGAAAGTGAGCTTCCCTAACAGGAATTTAGGTCAACACACAGGAAAGAGCATTTCCCCCACAGGAAGGTGAGTTGCCATCAAAGGAAGATAGTTCCACACACAGTAACATGCATTTTGCACAAAGAAAGTAGGGTTCCTACACCTGAAGGCGCAATTCCGTCACAGGAATATGGATTCCAACACAGGTAGAGACATTTCTCCCACAGAGAGGAGGGTACCCGCACAGGTAGTTGTGTTTCCCTTCAACAAGTGTCGATTCGATCACAGGACGATTGGTCTGCCTACAGGAAATGGCATTTCCCCCAGTAGCAGACGTGTTGCCTCACCGGAAGTGCTTTTCCCCAACCGGAAGAGGTGTTCTGCACGTGAAGTATCAATTCCCCCACAGGAAGGTGACCTTCCCTTACAGGAAATTAGGTCCACATAGAAAGGGCATTTCCCCCACAGGAAGGTGAGATGCCCTCATAGGAAGTATGGTCCACAAAAAGGAAAGGGCATTTCCCCCACAGGAAGGTGAGATGCCCTCACAGGAAGATAGGTCCACACACAGTAAAACGCATTTGCCCCTCAAGAAGAAGTGTTCCTACAACCGAAGGGACAATTCTCCACGGGAAGATAGGGTCCAACACAGAAAGAGACATTACCCCACAAAGAGAAATATACCACCCAGGGAGTTCTGTTTTTATTCCACAAGCTGTGATTCCATCACAGGATGATAGGTCCGCTTACTGGAAAGTGCATTTTCCAGAGTCGAAGACGGGTTTCCTTACAGGAAGTGTTTTCCCCAACAGGAAGAGGCGTTCTCCCACAGGAAGTTTCAATTCCCCCATAGGAAAGTGAGCTTCCCTCACAGGAATTTAGGTGAAGACACAGGAAAGAGCATTTCCCCCACAGGAAGGTGAGTTACCATCACAGGAAGATAGGTCCACACACATTAACATGCATTTTGTAAAATGGTAGAAGGGTTTCTACACCTGAAGGGAAAATTGCTTCACAGGAATATGGGTTCCAACACAGGTAGAGACATTTGCCCCACAGAGAGAGGGTACCCCCACATGTACTTCTATTTCCTTTCAACAATTGTCAATTCGATCACAGGATTATTGGTTCGCCTAAGGGAAACTGCATTTCCCCCAGTGGGAGACGGGTTGCCTCACAATAAGTGTTTTTCCCCAATAGGAACAACGTTCTCCCACAGGAAGTTTCAATTCACTACAGGAAGGTAATCTTCCCTTTTAGGGGCAGAAAGGGCATTTCTGGCACAGAATGGGCATTTCCAGCACAGGAAGGTGAGATGCCCTCACAGGAAGATAGGTCCACACACAGTAAAATGCATGTGCCCCAAGGAAGAAGTGTTCCTACAGAGGAAGGGACAATTCTCCACAGGTTGATAGGTTCCTACAAAGAAAGAGACATTTCCGCCCAAAGAGAAAAATACCCCCACTGGTAGTACTCTTTTTTTCAACAAGTTGTGATTCCATCACATGATGATAGGTCCACCTACAGGAAAGTGCATTTTCCCCAGTGGAAGACTGGTTTCCTCAAAGGAAGTGCTTTTCCCTAACAGGAAGAGGCGTTCTCCAACAGGAAGTTGCAATTCCCCCACTTGAAAGTGAGCTTCCCTCACAGGAAGTTCAGTCAACACATAGGAAAGTGCATTCTCCCCCCCCCCCCCCCCAGGAAGGTGAGATGCCATCACAGATATAGTTCCACACACAGTTACATGCATTTTGCACAAAGAAAGTAGGGTTCCTACACCTGAAGGGGCAATTCCGTCACAGGAATATGGGTTCCAACAAAGGTAGAGACACTTCTCCCACAGAGAGGTATGTACCCCCACAGGTAGTTCTGTTTTCTTTCAACAAGTGTCGATTTGATCACATGGTGATTGGTCCGCCTACAGGAAAGTGCATTTCCTCCAGTGGCAGACGGGTTGCTTCAAAGGAAGTGCTTTTCCCCAACAAGAAGAGGTGTTCTCCCTCAGGAAGTATCAATTCCCCCACAGCAAGGTGACCTTCCCTCACAGGAAGTTAGGTCCACATAGAAAGGGCATTGCCCCCACAGGAAGGTGAGTTGCCCTCACAGCAAGATAGGTCCACACACAGTAAAATGCATGTGCCCCACAGGAAGAAGGGTTCCTATAGCAAAAGGGGCAATTCTCCAAAGGAAGATAGGTTCCTACACAGAGAGAGACATTACCCAAAAGAGAGAATTGTACCCCCACAGGTAGTTCTGTTTTTCTTCAATAAGTTGCGATTCCATCACAGGATGATAGGTCCGCCTAAAGGAACGTGCATTTACGCACTTTTAAGACGGGTTTCCTCACAGGAATTGAATTTTCCCCACAGCAAACGGCGTTCTCTCACAGGAAGTTTCAATTCCCAAACAGGAAGGTGAGCTTCCCTCACAGGAAGTATGGTCCACAAAAAGGAAAGGGCATTACCCCCACAGGATGGTGAGATGCCCTCACAGGAAGATAGGTCCACACACAGTAAAACGCATTTGCTCCACAAGATGAAGTGTTCCTACAACGGAAGGGACAATTCTCCACAGGAAGATAGGTTCCTATACAGAAAGAGACATTTCCCCCACAAAGAGAAATGTACCACCCAGGGAGTGCTGTTTTTATTCCAGAAGCTGTGATTCCATCACAGGATGATAGGTCCGCTTACTGGAAAGTGTATTTTCCCCAGTGGAAGACGGGTTTCCTCACAGGAAGTTCGTTTCCCTAACAAAAGAGGCGTTCTCCCATAGGAAGTGTCAATTCCCCCACAGGAAAGTGAGCTTCCCTCACAGGACGTTCAGTCAACACATAGGAAAGTGCATTTCCCCCCCCCCCCCCTCAGGAAGGTGAGATGCCATCAAAGATAGATAGTTCTACACACAGTAACATGCATTTTGCACAAAGAAAGTAGGGTTCCTACACCTGAAGGGGCAATTCCGTCACAGGAATATGGGTCCAAACACAGGGATACATTTCTCCCACAGAGAGGAGGGTACCCCACAGGTAGTTCTGTTTTCTTTCAACAAGTGTCGATTCGGTCACAGGGTGATTGGTCCGCCTACAGGAAAGTGCATTTCCCCAAGTGGCGGACGGGTTGCCTCACAGGAAGTGCTTTTCCCCAACAGGAAGAGGTGTTCTCCCACAGGAAGTATCAATTCCCCCACAGCAAGGTGACCTTCCCTCACAGGAAGATATGTCCATATAGAAAGGGCATTTCCCCCACAGGAAGGTGAGTTGCCCTCACAGTAAGATAGTTCCACACACAGTTAAATGCATGTGCCCCACAGGAAGAAGTGTTCCTACAGCAGAAGGGGCAATTCTCCACAGGAAGATAGGTTCCCACACAGAAGGAGACATTACCAAAAAGAGAGTAATGTACCCCCACAGGTAGTTCTGTTTTTCTTCAATAAGTTGCGATTCCATCACAGGATGATAGGTCCGCCTAAAGGAAAGTGCATTTCCAGAGTTTTAAGACGGGTTTCCTCCCAGGAATTGAATTTTCCCCACAGCAAAAGGCGTTCTCTCACTGGATGTTTCAATTCCCCCGCAGGAAGGTGAGCTTCCCTCACAGGAAGTATGGTCCACAAAAAGGAAAGGGCATTTCCCCCACAGGAAGGTGAGATGCCCTCACAGGAAGATAGGTCCACACACAGTAAAACGCATTTGCCCCCGAGAAGAAGTGTTCCTACAACCGAAGGGATAATTCTCCACAGGAAGATAGGTTCCTATACAGAAAGAGACATTTCCCCCACAAATAGAAATGTACCACCAAGGGAGTTCTGTTTTTATTCTACAAGTTGTGATTCCATCACAGGATGATAGGTCCGCTTACTGGAAAGTTCATTTTCCGCAGTCGAAGACGGGTTTCCTTACAGGAAGTGATTTTCCCCAAGAGGAAGAGGCGTTCTCCCACAGGAAGTGTCAATTCCCCCACAGGAAAGTGAGCTTCCCTAACAGGAATTTAGGTCAACACACAGGAAAGAGCATTTCCCCCACAGGAAGGTGAGTTGCCATCAAAGGAAGATAGGTCCACACACAGTAACATGCATTTTGCAAAAAGGAGAAGGGTTCCTACACCTGAAGGGAAAATTCCTTCACAGGAATATGGGTTCCAACACAGGTAGAGACATTTGCCCCACAGAGAGGAGGGTACCCCCACATGTACTTCTATTTCCTTTCAACAATTGTCGATTCGATCACAGGATATTGGTCCGCCTAAGGGAAACTGCATTTCCCCCTGTGGGAGACGGGTTGCCTCACAGCAAGTGTTTTTCCCATTAGAAACATCGTGCTCCAACAGAAAGGTTCAATTCCCCCACAGGAAGGTGAGCTTCCCTCACAGGAAGTTAGGTCCACACAGAAAGGGCATTTCTGGTTAAGGAAGGTGAGTTGCCCTCACAGGAAGATAGCTCCACACACAGTATAATGCATGTGCCCCAAGGAAGAAGTGTTCCTACAGAGGAAGAGACAATTCTCCACAGGTTGATAGGTTCCTACACAGAAAGAGACATTTCCCCCACAAAGAGAAAAATACCCGCACTGGTATTACTCTTTTTTTCAACGAGTTATGATTCCATCACAGGATGATAGGCCAACCTACAGGAAAGTGCATTTTTCCCAGGGGAAGAATGGTTTCCTCAAAGGAAGTGCTTTTCCCTAACAGGAAGAGGCGTTCTTCCACAGGAAGTTGCAATTCCCCCACTGGAAAGTGAGCTTCCCTCACAGGACGATCAGTCAACACATAGGAAAGTGCATTTCCCCCCCCGGCCCAGGAAGGTGAGATGCCATCACAGATATAGTTCCACACACAGTTACATGCATTTTGCACAAAGAAAGTAGGGTTCCTACGCCTGAATGGGAAATTCCATTACAGGAATATGGGGCCAAACACAGGGAGACATTTCTCCCACAGAGAGGAGGGTACCCCTCAGGTAGTTCTGTTTTCTTTCAACAAGTGTCGATTCGGTCACAGGGTGATTGGTCCGCCTACAGGAAAGTGCATTTCCCCCAGTGGCAGACGGGTTGCCTCACAGGAAGTGCTTTTCCCCAACAGGAAGAGGTGTTCTCCCACAGGAAGTATCAATTCCCCCACAGCAAGGTGACGTTCCCTCACAGGAAGATATGTCCATATAGAAAGGGCATTTCCCCAACAGGAAGGTGAGTTGCCCTCACAGTAAGATAGTTCCACACACAGTTAAATGCATGTGTCCCACGGATAGTAGTGTTCCTACAGCAGAAGGGGCAATTCTCCACAGGAAGATAGGTTCCCACACAGAAAGAGACATTACCCAAAAGAGAGTAATATACCCCCACAGGTAGTTCTGTTTTTCTTCAATACGTTGCGATTCCATCACAGGATGATAGGTCCGCCTAAAGGAGAGTGCATTTCCAGAGTTTTAAGACGGGTTTCCTCCCAGGAATGGAATTTTCCCCACAGCAAAAGGCTTTCTCTCACTGGAAGTTTCAATTCCCCCGCAGGAAGGTGAGATTCCCTCACAGGAAGTATGGTCCACAAAAAGGAAATGGCATTTCCCCCACAGGAAGGTGAGATGCCCTCACAGGAAGATAGGTCCACACACAGTAAAACGCATTTGCCCCACAGAAGAAGTGTTCCTACAACCGAAGGGACAATTCTCCACAGGAAGATAGGTTCCTATACAGAAAGAGACATTTCCCCCACAAATAGAAATGTACCACCAAGAGAGTTCTGTCTTTATTCTACAAGTTGTGATTCCATCACAGGATGATAGGTCCGCTTACTAGAAAGTGCATTTTCCGCAGTCGAAGACAGGTTTCCTTACAGGAAGTGCTTTTCCCCAACAGGAAGAGGCGTTCTCCCACAGGAAGTGAAAATTCCCCCACAGCAAGGTGACCTTCCCTCACAGGAAGATATGTCCATATAGAAAGGGCATTTCCCCCACAGGAAGGTGAGTTGCCCTCACAGGAAGATAGGTCCACACACAGTAAAATGGATGTGCCCCAAGGAAGAAGTGTTCCTACAGCGGAAGGGACAATTCTCCACAGGGAGATAGGTTTCTACACAGAAAGAGACATTTCCAACACAGAGAAATGTACCCCGATCCGTAGTTCTGTTTTTATTCAACAAGTTTTGATTCCATCACAGGCTGGTAGGTCCGCCTACAGGAAAGTGCTTTTCCCCCAGTTTCAATACGGGTTTCCTCAAGGAATTGCTTTTCCCCAACAGCAAAAGGCGTTCTCCCACAGGAAGTTCCAATTACCCCACAGGAAGGAGACCTTCCCTCACAGGAAGTTAGGTCCACACAGAAAGGGCATTTCTGGCACAGGAAGGTGAGATGCCCTCACAGGAAGAGAGCTCCACACACAGTAAAATGCTTGTGCCCCAAGGAAGACGTGTTTCTACAGCGGAAGGGACAATTCTCCACATGAAGATAGGTTCATAAACAGAAAGAGACATTTTCCCCACAAAGAGAAAAATACACCGTTAGTACTCTTTTTTTCAATAAGTTGTGATTCCATCACAGGATAATAGGTCCACCTACAGGAAAGTGCATTATCCCCAGTGGAAGACGGGTTTCCTCACAGGAAGCGCTTTTCCCTAACAGGAAGTGTCGTTCTGCCACAGGAAGTTTCAATTCCCCCACAGGAAAGTGAGCTTCCCTCACAGAAAGTTTAGTCAACACATAGGAAAGTGCATTTCCCCCCCAGGAAGGAGCGATGCCATCACAGATATAGTTCCACACACAGTAACATGCATTTTGCACAAAAAAAGTAGGGTTCCTACACCTGAAGGCGCAATTCCGTCACAGGAATATGGATTCCAACACAGGTAGAGACATTTCTCCCACAGAGAGGAGGGTACCCCCACAGGTAGTTCTGTTTCCCTTCAAAAAGTGTCGATTCGATCACAGGATGATTGGTCCACCTACAGGAAATTGCATTTCCCCCAGTAGCAGACGGGTTGCCTCACCGGAAGTGCTTTTCCCCAATCGGAAGAGGTGTTCTGCACAGGAAGTATCAATTCCCACACAGGAAGGTGACCTTCCCTTACAGGAAGTTAGGTCCACATAGAAAGGGCATTTCCCCCACAGGAATGTGAGATGCCCTCACAGGAAGTATGGTCCATAAAAACGAAAGGGCATTTCCCCCACAGGAAGTTGTGATGCCCTCACAGGAAGATAGGTCCACACACAGTAAAACGCATTTGCCCCTCAAGAAGAAGTGCTCCTACAACCGAAGGGACAATTCTCCACGGGATGATAGGGTCCAACACAGAAAGAGACATTACCCCACAAAGAGAAATGTACCACCCAGGGAGTTCTGTTTTTATTCCACAAGCTGTGAATCCATCACAGGATGATAGGTCCGCTTACTGGAAAGTGCATTTTCCGCAGTCGAAGACGGTTTTCCTTACAGGAAGTGTTTTCCCCAACAGGAAGAGGCGTTCTCCCACAGGAAGTTTCAATTCCCCCATAGGAAAGTGAGCTTCCCTCACAGGAATTTAGGTGAAGACACAGGAAAGAGCATTTCCCCCACAGGAAGGTGAGTTACCATCACAGGAAGATAGGTCCACACACAATAAAATGCATGTGCCCCAAGGAAGAAGTGTTCCTACAGAGGAAGGGCCAATTCTCCACAGGTTGATAGGTTCCTACACAGAAAGAGACATTTCCCACACAAAGAGAAAAATACCCCCACTGGTAGTACTCTTTTTTCAACAAGTTGTGATTCCATCACAGGATGATAGGTCCACCTACAGGAAAGTGCATTTTCCCAGTGGAAGACTGGTTTCCTCAACGGAAGTGCTTTTCCCTAACAGGAAGAGGCGTTCTCCCACAGGAAGTTGCAATTCCCCCACTGGAAAGTGAGCTTCCCTCACAAGAAGTTCAGTCAACACATAGGAAAGTGCATTCTCCCCCCCCGCCCCCAGGAAGGTGAGATGCCATCACAGATATAGTTCCACACACAGTTACATGCATTTTGCACAAAGAAAGTAGGGTTCCTACACCTGAAGGGGCAATTCCCTCACAGGAATATGGGTTCCAACACAGGTTGAGACACTTCTCCCACAGAGAGGTTTGTACCCCCACAGGTAGTTCTGTTTTCTTTCAACAAGTGTCGATTTGATCACAGGGTGATTGGTCCGCCTACAGGAAAGTGCATTTCCTCCAGTGGCAGACGGGTTGCCTCACAGGAAGTGCTTTTCCCCAACAAGAAGAGGTGTTCTCCCTCAGGAAGTATCAATTCCCCCACAGCAAGGTGACCTTCCCTCACAGGAAGTTAGGTCCACATCAAAAGGGCATTTCCCCCACAGGAAGGTGAGTTGCCCTCACAGCAAGATAGGTCCACACACAGTAAAATGCATGTGCCCCACAGGAAGAAGTGTTCCTACAGCAAAAGGGGCAATTCTCCACAGGAAGATAGGTTCCTACACAGAAAGAGACATTACCCAAAAGAGAGAATTGTACCCCCACAGGTAGTTCTGTTTTTCTTCAATAAGTTGCGATTCCATCCCAGGATGATAGGTCCGCCTAAAGGAAAGTGCATTTCCGCAGTTTTAAGACGGGTTTCCTTACAGGAATTGAATTTTCCCCACAGCAAAAGGCGTTCTCTCACAGGAAGTTTCAATATCCAAACAGGAAGGTGAGCTGCCCTCACAGGAAGTATGGTCCACAAAAAGGAAAGGGCATTTCCCCCACAGGATGGTGAGATGCCCTCACAGGAAGATAGGTCCACACACAGTAAAACGCATTTGCTCCACAAGATGAAGTGTTCCTACAACCGAAGGGACAATTCTCCACAGGAAGATAGGTTCCTATACAGAAAGAGACATTTCCCCCACAAAGAGAAATGTACCACCCAGGGAGTTCTGTTTTTATTCCACAAGCTGTGATTCCATCACAGGATGATAGGTCCGCTTACTGGAAAGTGCATTTTCCGCAGTGGAAGACAGGTTTCCTTACAGGAAGTGCTTTTCCCCAACAGGAAGAGGCGTTCTCCCACAGGAAGTGTCAATTCCACCACAGGAAAATGAGCTTCCCTAACAGGAATTTAGGTCAACACACAGGAAAGAGCATTTTCCCCACAGGAAGGTGAGTTGCCATCAAAGGAAGATAGGTCCACACACAGTAACATGCATTTTGCAAAAAGGAGAAGGGTTCCTACACCTGAAGGGAAAATTCCTTCACAGGAATATGGGTTCCAACACAGGTAGAGACATTTGCCCCACAGAGAGGACGGTACGCCCACATGTCCTTCTATTTCCTTTCAACAATTGTCGATTCGATCACAGTATTATTGTTCCGCGTAAAGGAAACTGCATTTCCCCCTGTGGGAGACGGGTTGCCTCACAGCAAGTGTTTTTCCCCATTAGAAACATCGTGCTCCCACAGGAAGTTTCAATTCCCCCACAGGAAGGTGAGCTTCCCTCACAGGAAGTTAGGTCCACACAGAAAGGGCATTTCTGGTTAAGGAAGGTGAGTTGCCCTCACAGGAAGATAGGTCCACACACAGTAAAATGCATGTGCCCCAAGGAAGAAGTGTTCCTACAGAGGAAGAGACAATTCTCCACAGGTTGATAGGTTCCTACACAGAAAGAGACATTTCCCCCACAAAGAGAAAAATACCCGCACTGGTAGTACTCTTTTTTTCAACAAGTTGTGATTCCATCACAGGATGATAGGCCAACCTACAGGAAAGTGCATTTTTCCCAGGGGAAGAATGGTTTCCTCAAAGGAAGTGCTTTTCCCTAACAAAAGAGGCGTTCTCCCATAGGAAGTGTCAATTCCCCCACAGGAAAGTGAGCTTCCCTCACAGGACGTTCAGTCAACACATAGGAAAGTGCATTCCCCCCCCCCCCCCCCTCAGGAAGGTGAGATGCCATCACAGATAGATAGTTCTACACACAGTAACATGCATTTTGCACAAAGAAAGAAGGGTTCCTACACCTGAAGGGGCAATTCCGTCACAGGAATATGGGTCCAAACACAGGGATACATTTCTCCCACAGAGAGGAGGGTACCCCACAGGTAGTTCTGTTTTCTTTCAACAAGTGTCGATTCGGTCACAGGGTGATTGGTCCGCCTACAGGAAAGTGCATTTCCCCAAGTGGCGGACAGGTTCCCTCACAGGAAGTGCTTTTCCCCCAACAGGAAGAGGTGTTCTCCCACAGGAAGTATCAATTCCCCCACAGCAAGGTGACCTTCCCTCACAGGAAGATATGTCCATATAGTAAGCCCATTTCCCCCACAGGAAGGTGAGTTGCCCTCACAGTAAGATAGTTCCACACACAGTTAAATGCATGTGCCCCACAGGAAGAAGTGTTCCTACAGCAGAAGGGGCAATTCTCCACAGGAAGATAGGTTCCCACACAGAAGGAGACATTACCAAAAAGAGAGTAATGTACCCCCACAGGTAGTTCTGTTTTTCTTCAATAAGTTGCGATTCCATCACAGGATGATAGGTCCGCCTAAAGGAAAGTGCATTTCCAGAGTTTTAAGACGGGTTTCCTCCCAGGAATTGAATTTTCCCCACAGCAAAAGGCGTTCTCTCACAGGAAGTTTCAATTCCCCCGCAGGAAGGTGAGCTTCCCTCACAGGAAGTATGGTCCACAAAAAGGAAATGGCATTTCCCCCACAGGAAGGTGAGATGCCCTCACAGGAAGATAGGTCCACACACAGTAAAACGCATTTGCCCCACAGAAGAAGTGTTCCTACAACCGAAGGGACAATTCTCCACAGGAAGATAGGTTCCTATACAGAAAGAGACATTTCCCCCACAAATAGAAATGTACCACCAAGGGAGTTCTGTCTTTATTCTACAAGTTGTGATTCCATCACAGGATGATAGGTCCGCTTACTAGAAAGTGCATTTTCCACAGTCGAAGACAGGTTTCCTTACAGGAAGTGCTTTTCCCCAACAGGAAGAGGCGTTCTCCCACAGGAAGTGAAAATTCCCCCACAGCAAGGTGACCTTCCCTCACAGGAAGATATGTCCATATAGAAAGGGCATTTCCCCCACAGGAAGGTGAGTTGCCCTCACAGGAAGATAGGTCCACACACAGTAAAATGGATGTGCCCCAAGGAAGAAGTGTTCCTACAGCGGAAGGGACAATTCTCCACAGGGAGATAGGTTTCTACACAGAAAGAGACATTTCCAACACAGAGAAATGTACCCCGATCGGTAGTTCTGTTTTTATTCAACAAGTTTTGATTCCATCACAGGCTGGTAGGTCCGCCTACAGGAAAGTGCTTTTCCCCCAGTTTCAATACGGGTTTCCTCAAGGAATTGCTTTTCCCCAACAGCAAAAGGCGTTCTCCCACAGGAAGTTCCAATTACCCCACAGGAAGGAGACCTTCCCTCACAGGAAGTTAGGTCCACACAGAAAGGGCATTTCTGGCACAGGAAGGTGAGATGCCCTCACAGGAAGAGAGCTCCACACACAGTAAAATGCTTGTGCCCCAAGGAAGACGTGTTTCTACAGCGGAAGGGACAATTCTCCACATGAAGATAGGTTCATAAACAGAAAGAGACATTTTCCCCACAAAGAGAAAAATACACCGTTAGTACTCTTTTTTTCAATAAGTTGTGATTCCATCACAGGATAATAGGTCCACCTACAGGAAAGTGCATTATCCCCAGTGGAAGACGGGTTTCCTCACAGGAAGCGCTTTTCCCTAACAGGAAGTGTCGTTCTGCCACAGGAAGTTTCAATTCCCCCACAGGAAAGTGAGCTTCCCTCACAGAAAGTTTAGTCAACACATAGGAAAGTGCATTTCCCCCCCAGGAAGGAGCGATGCCATCACAGATATAGTTCCACACACAGTAACATGCATTTTTCACAAAAAAAGTAGGGTTCCTACACCTGAAGGCGCAATTCCGTCACAGGAATATGGATTCCAACACAGGTAGAGACATTTCTCCCACAGAGAGGAGGGTACCCCCACAGGTAGTTCTGTTTCCCTTCAAAAAGTGTCGATTCGATCACAGGATGATTGGTCCACCTACAGGAAATTGCATTTCCCCCAGTAGCAGACGGGTTGCCTCACCGGAAGTGCTTTTCCCCAATCGGAAGAGGTGTTCTGCACAGGAAGTATCAATTCCCACACAGGAAGGTGACCTTCCCTTACAGGAAGTTAGGTCCACATAGAAAGGGCATTTCCCCCACAGGAAGGTGAGATGCCCTCACAGGAAGTATGGTCCATAAAAACGAAAGGGCATTTTCCCCACAGGACGTTGTGATGCCCTCACAGGAAGATAGGTCCACACACAGTAAAACGCATTTGCCCCTCAAGAAGAAGTGCTCCTACAACCGAAGGGACAATTCTCCACGGGATGATAGGGTCCAACACAGAAAGAGACATTACCCCACAAAGAGAAATGTACCACCCAGGGAGTTCTGTTTTTATTCCACAAGCTGTGAATCCATCACAGGATGATAGGTCCGCTTACTGGAAAGTGCATTTTCCGAGGTCGAAGACGGTTTTCCTTACAGGAAGTGTTTTCCCCAACAGGAAGAGGCGTTCTCCCACAGGAAGTTTCAATTCCCCCATAGGAAAGTGAGCTTCCCTCACAGGAATTTAGGTGAAGACACAGGAAAGAGCATTTCCCCCACAGGAAGGTGAGTTACCATCACAGGAAGATAGGTCCACACACAATAAAATGCATGTGCCCCAAGGAAGAAGTGTTCCTACAGAGGAAGGGCCAATTCTCCACAGGTTGATAGGTTCCTACACAGAAAGAGACATTTCCCACACAAAGAGAAAAATACCCCCACTGGTAGTACTCTTTTTTCAACAAGTTGTGATTCCATCACAGGATGATAGGTCCACCTACAGGAAAGTGCATTTTCCCAGTGGAAGACTGGTTTCCTCAAAGGAAGTGCTTTTCCCTAACAGGAAGAGGCGTTCTCCCACAGGAAGTTGCAATTCCCCCACTGGAAAGTGAGCTTCCCTCACAAGAAGTTCAGTCAACACATAGGAAAGTGCATTCTCCCCCCCCCCCCCAAGGAAGGTGAGATGCCATCACAGATATAGTTCCACACACAGTTACATGCATTTTGCACAAAGAAAGTAGGGTTCCTACACCTGAAGGGGCAATTCCCTCACAGGAATATGGGTTCCAACACAGGTTGAGACACTTCTCCCACAGAGAGGTTTGTACCCCCACAGGTAGTTCTCTTTTCTTTCAACAAGTGTCGATTTGATCACAGGGTGATTGGTCCGCCTACAGGAAAGTGCATTTCCTCCAGTGGCAGACGGGTTGCCTCACAGGAAGTGCTTTTCCCCAACAAGAAGAGGTGTTCTCCCTCAGGAAGTATCAATTCCCCCACAGCAAGGTGACCTTCCCTCACAGGAAGTTAGGTCCACATCAAAAGGGCATTTCCCCCACAGGAAGGTGAGTTGCCCTCACAGCAAGATAGGTCCACACACAGTAAAATGCATGTGCCCCACAGGAAGAAGTGTTCCTACAGCAAAAGGGGCAATTCTCCACAGGAAGATAGGTTCCTACACAGAAAGAGACATTACCCAAAAGAGAGAATTGTACCCCCACAGGTAGTTCTGTTTTTCTTCAATAAGTTGCGATTCCATCCCAGGATGATAGGTCCGCCTAAAGGAAAGTGCATTTCCGCAGTTTTAAGACGGGTTTCCTCACAGGAATTGAATTTTCCCCACAGCAAAAGGCGTTCTCTCACAGGAAGTTTCAATATCCAAACAGGAAGGTGAGCAGCCCTCACAGGAAGTATGGTCCACAAAAAGGAAAGGGCATTTCCCCCACAGGATGGTGAGATGCCCTCACAGGAAGATAGGTCCACACACAGTAAAACGCATTTGCTCCACAAGATGAAGTGTTCCTACAACCGAAGGGACAATTCTCCACTGGAAGATAGGTTCCTATACAGAAAGAGACATTTCCCCCACAAAGAGAAATGTACCACCCAGGGAGTTCTGTTTTTATTCCACAAGCTGTGATTCCATCACAGGATGATAGGTCCGCTTACTGGAAAGTGCATTTTCCGCAGTGGAAGACAGGTTTCCTTACAGGAAGTGCTTTTCCCCAACAGGAAGAGGCGTTCTCCCACAGGAAGTGTCAATTCCACCACAGGAAAGTGAGCTTCCCTAACAGGAATTTAGGTCAACACACAGGAAAGAGCATTTCCCCCACAGGAAGGTGAGTTGCCATCAAAGGAAGATAGGTCCACACACAGTAACATGCATTTTGCAAAAAGGAGAAGGGTTCCTACACCTGAAGGGAAAATTCCTTCACAGGAATATGGGTTCCAACACAGGTAGAGACATTTGCCCCACAGAGAGGACGGTACGCCCACATGTCCTTCTATTTCCTTTCAACAATTGTCGATTCGATCACAGTATTATTGTTCCGCGTAAAGGAAACTGCATTTCCCCCTGTGGGAGACGGGTTGCCTCACAGCAAGTGTTTTTCCCCATTAGAAACATCGTGCTCCCACAGGAAGTTTCAATTCCCCCACAGGAAGGTGAGCTTCCCTCACAGGAAGTTAGGTCCACACAGAAAGGGCATTTCTGGTTAAGGAAGGTGAGTTGCCCTCACAGGAAGATAGCTCCACACACAGTAAAATGCATGTGCCCCAAGAAAGAAGTGTTCCTACAGAGGAAGAGACAATTCTCCACAGGTTGATAGGTTCCTACACAGAAAGAGACATTTCCCCCACAAAGAGAAAAATACCCGCACTGGTAGTACTCTTTTTTTCAACAAGTTGTGATTCCATCACAGGATGATAGGCCAACCTACAGGAAAGTGCATTTTTCCCAGGGGAAGAATGGTTTCCTCAAAGGAAGTGCTTTTCCCTAACAGGAAGAGGCGTTCTTCCACAGGAAGTTGCAATTCCCCCACTGGAAAGTGAGCTTCCCTCACAGGACGATCAGTCAACACATAGGAAAGTGCATTTCCCCCCCCGGCCCAGGAAGGTGAGATGCCATCACAGATATAGTTCCACACACAGTTACATGCATTTTGCACAAAGAAAGTAGGGTTCCTACACCTGAAGGGGAAATTCCATTACAGGAATATGGGGCCAAACACAGGGAGACATTTCTCCCACAGAGAGGAGGGTACCCCTCAGGTAGTTCTGTTTTCTTTCAACAAGTGTCGATTCGGTCACAGGGTGATTGGTCCGCCTACAGGAAAGTGCATTTCCCCCAGTGGCAGACGGGTTGCCTCACAGGAAGTGCTTTTCCCCAACAGGAAGAGGT